>NC_022009.1:42751220-42775692 GCF_000317375.1 Microtus ochrogaster
AGTGCAGAGAAGAAAGGGGCTGCGTTGACTTTCAGGCTCTGCTCTGCCTACGGTAATCAGTAGTTAAGTTCCTTTCATAAATTTGAGGAAGGAAAGTGTTTTCTTTTCCTTGCTGCTGCAATAACCCTGCGCGGGATGGAGATGAGAGCCTGTTTGCAGTCAGACATCGTTTCCCTCCATCGCAGCCTCGCAGCTCGCACTTGTTGGCTATTATTGTGGTGTAGCTAATGGATGTTGACCTTCCCCTGACTCTGCGATAAAGCGCCCACTTAAATACAGTGGCAATGTCTCCGATTACACGGGGGTTTCCAATAAGACGGTAATGTCTTCTTTGCTTGAGTGACCCCATTTATTAGAATTGTCTCTTTACTTATAGAGTTAATGGCATTATCCTTGTTCTGGCTTAATATTTTGTCACTGTGAGATGCCTGAGTGTCATCACACATGGTAATTCTGGGTTTTTTTGCTCCCCCTAAATGGGTCACTTCATGCAACAAGCGCTCTTTTACTAATCTCTTCAATGTGTCCCCCAGCTCTAAGAACCCGACCCTGTTAGTGACTTTCCCTGTCTCTTCTGCCTGTCTTGTCTTGGCTGTTAAAATGCCTAGCTGCCAGACAAGGACTGTCATCACACAGACTGTCTCCTTTCACCGGTAAATCCTCCCACACCTCCAAAATTACCTTCGCAAAGCACTTCCTGGATCATCCACCTGGCGTCTGCCCTTGTTGGATCCTCTACCCTGGGCAGGGAGAACAGCCCATGGGACCTTTAGGGACCTGAGTGTCTCACTGGTATCCACCAGACTCCTTGGCCTCTGGCCAGAGGGAGTTGCTCATATTCTGAAATGGCCCTCACCCTTCCTCATTGTAATACCTTAAACTGTTATAGCCTGTTTGCCCATGTGAAGAAAGGAGTGATGTAGATTAGTATTTCTTGAGCTATTAAGCATGTCAAGCTTGACAGGTCCCCAGCCCCCTTCTGTCAGTCTTTTCCTCCCATCCCCACCGATGTGTCTTTCAAGTGGGCTGCAATGGGGCAGCCCCCGAGGTCTGGAGACCCTCCTCCTACTTCCTGCCTACTGCTCCTCGAGCCACAGTATCATACTGGGATCTGAGTCAGGTACCCGAGCTGCAGAACCTCTTTTTGCAATATCTGAGGTTGAAGGCAACAAGGAATGCATCTTAGAGTTTCCACAGCTGCAAGAAAGCATCATATGGAACTTATGGAGGAAAGGGCTTAGCTCAGCTGGCAGCTCTCAAGTCGTGCCCCATCACTGATGGAAGTCAGGGTGGGAACTTGAGGCAAAGAGCAGGAGGTAGGAACTGAAGCACGGACCACACAGAAGCACTGCTTATGGCCTGTACAGCCTTCTTTCTTAGACAACTCAGAAACACCTGCTCAGGGATGACACCGCCCACAGTGGGGCTGGGCCCTCCCACATCAATCAAGAATCAAGAAAATGTGCAAACAGCTTGTCCACAGGTCATCCCAGTGGGGACATATTCTCAATTGAGAGTTCCTCTTCCCAAATGACACTAACTTGTGTCAAGTTGACCCAAAACTAGCCAGCTGAGGCAAAGATAGAGATGTGACTGCTGCCCAGGGTAGCTCTGAGCTTGAGCTGGTTCCAGACAACCACCATTCCCTGGATGTCCCAGGGTGAGACAGTTCTACTGCCTCAAGTCCCTGGAAAAACAGGAGGCTGTGGAACCAAAGGTTTGTTATGATGACTGTGGTTGTAATTTTTACTCAGGTCCTTATTGGCCTATGTCACTCAGAGATAATGGCTTTGTCTTTGTCATGTTAAATCTGAGAGTCTGCTGGGCACACAGAAACAGCACCATATCACTGCCAAATGGAACTGGTCCTGACTGACAGGTGTTTGTTCATGGGAAGGTGATTCTAAGTTCTCAGGCTGAAATCCACACCAGCCATGGTCCTGAACTCCATGAAGCTTCCTGTCCACTTGAAGCCATGGGCAGCACTAAATGAATTCTAACTGGCCATACAGCACCGTACCAAGCACGTGTTAGGGGGTCATGGCTAAACATGTCTGCCCTTTAACCAGGATTAAAGTTTGAGCCACCACAGTCTTATTGCTTGAACTCTGCTGCAAAGGGTCTCTAAATTAGCTGGGTGGAGAAGGTGCAGGGACAATTAGAGACTATGACCCACTTAACACAGAGCTGAGATAGGAAGGGCAGAAGAAGACAGAGGATGAGTTCTGTGGGCTGTGTTTAGAACTGCGAGGAGGAGGATGAAAACATGGAGAATCTGCTCCTGAGGAATTCTGAAGTGACAGTGACGGGGAGAGTGGGACTGATAGGCATTTGATGTGTATTAATTATTTGGTATGTCTTAATTAGGTAGTCTTCAACCTTTGACATTTCCTTAAGAGAACAGCTAAGACCCAAAGCACTTTCTGCTTCATGTGGGCTGCTGGAATGTTGTGCGTGGATGTAATTCTTCATCCGGATAGTAGCAATCAAGGCCCTGGGAGTTAGCTGGGTTGTGCACGCTATTTCTCATTGCCTTGGCTTAACTACCTGTGCCGTCCTGAAATTCAAGTTATACGTTAAACACAGGTAATGTATTGTTGGTTGGTGGAGCTCTGGGAGGTGGTTAAGACGGGAGTTGGACCCCTCAGGGGTGGAAATAATATCCTGGAAAAGAGACCCCAGAAGGCTTCTTCACTACTCCCGCATGTGCGGACAGAACCATCAGTAGATGTATGACCTCAGAAGCAGGAGCACACCAAACACCATGCCGTGAGCTTGGACTCCCAAGAAACTCAATGATTACTGAACTTGTGGTATCTCCAAAAACCATACAGGTGAGAACTGTCAATGTCAAAATTTGACTCCACTGACCATCTTCAAATCTACACCTTGGCCACCACCCTGCAGGCACTCAATGAGAGAGAACAGATTGACACAGGCCCCCGGGGAAACGTGCTGGAGAAAATACAGTGTATTTAGGTCCAGTCTGTGACCCTGGCTTTGGTGACCCAGAGCTGACTGAGCTTTGCTTATAAGAAAACTGAAAACAAGACTCCAGAATCTGAATCAAATGCCTCCCTCCTGGTTCAGCAGTGTCAGAGGCTGCCCAGGTTACTTTAGAGATGAACTATAAGGGAAAGAAGGGAAACAAGATACGACTCTGCTATTTCAGATAAAACTATATAGACTTGAACCAGGTCAGTGGACTTCTTTGTTCAAAGTTGTCTCATTTCAAGAATGAGGTTTGCTCTCCCTGCAGTTAGCTCAGGACTCTGCATGGCTGGTGAGATGGGGAAGGGGTTCCACCCTCCTGTCTCTTGAAGGCACAGATAGAGCCATGGGATCATCACTCAGAAGATGCACAATGATCAGACCCCCCTCCCCCTTGTCTACTGCCTGTGTTATTGACTCTAGAAACCCAGACTCACCTCACCCACTTAGCATCACATAACAAGACTTATCACATCTGGAAAATGTGTGATAAAAGCCCTAAGCAGACAGAGCACAGAAAGCTGGCTGCATCTCCAGTCCTAGATTCTGTGTGACATTGGGCACGTGTCATTGTCATCCCCAGCCTTAGCTGACACAGGAACTGACTAATCCCAGTCCTTGCCATTTCATAGGCGGGTTAAGAAGAAGAAATCAAATAATGGAAACAGTCCTGGAGCTCTCTATATTGTGAACATTGTGCGCATGCAAGCGGTTATTATTAATTATGGTTTGGTTTGGAGTGCCGAGCAGTTTCCCAAAGCTTAACTAATAATCACCTGAAGAACCAAGAGGGAAATATTTACAGAGGAATTATCAATTGTGCTCATCTGGTGTTTCAATTAATAAGGTGTGTGTTTTTAATTGAAATAAGGTTAAGTCTCGGAAAGAATAATTGCGGAAGAACATGAATTATGGAATAAAAGAAACCCCACCACAGCGGAGAGGACACGGTTGTCTGGAAGCAGGAAGATCCTGGGTGAAATTCTTGAAGAAAGGACACTGATTGCTGCTATTGTTAGGGCTGAGGTTTTTCCACGGAGATAATATTCACCCATTTTCATCTTCCTTGTTAGATTTCATGGCTTTACGCATTGCAGGGCATCACCACCGTGTCAAGATCCTGAAGCAAACCAGTAATGCAGAGGGTAGCAGAGCCCACCGGTTTGTGCCAGGAAGAGTCTGAGGAACTCCTGTGTGCCCTGAAAGATGGAATGACTGAGTGGAACCCCAAAGCGTGTCTCTGGGAACAACACTTCCCTCACTGCTCCTGTCTGAAAGAGCGAACTGCTCAGTATCCCCAATTCTTATTGCCTTCTCAGAATCAGAAGCTCATCAGACACCAAGCCACGACCTTGGGCTCTCAGTGAAAACTCAATGGAAACTATAGAAACTCATGTCTACAGGCCCAGGAGAACATCACATCCCCAAGAAGATCAAGCGGATCTTCAGGATAATTCCCAGTCCCCAGCCTGTCCATCTAGTCCATTTCCTGTGTCCCACTCAGAAACAACCAGGAAACAAAACCATGAAGACTTCCCTTCTCATCCAACTTGAGGTAGCAGTAGACACATTTGTTGTTTTACTTGAGACAACTAGAAAAAGAATCAGATTCTGTGAACCAGCAGTTTTAAATTTAGTGACATTGACCTAAAGTCAACAAATTGAAGGAAACACACACAAAAACAAAGACCAACTCAGAAGTCCTTGAGTATAAAGGCAACACATAAGAGAATGCTGAGCCCAGGGGTCCTCCTGAGTTGAGGCCATGAATCTAGGTGGACAGAGAGGCAAGTTTGTTGAAGTTCATAGCAGACAGGGGAGAACTATCGAAAGAGAAACTGAAAATTCCTGAATAGGTCAACAGGGGCCAGTCACTGCATCCACAAGAAGAAATACTCAGAAGATGGCCTAATGAGACTGAAGGGACAACCCTCAGGTGCTCCAGGAGAGACTTTTGTCCCCACTATTCACAGTAGAAGCCTCTTGCTTCAGCGAAGAACACTCCTATGTGTATGCTCAGAATGACCTGACTAGAAACACTCTTCTGTAGCTTCCTAACAAGAGAGAGAAACTAAAGCTGTTTCAAGCCACATAACCAGATTCTGGAGCAAGGTCTGAAAACAGTTATTTAAATAAAAAAATTCTATGACCCAATAAGGTTGAACTCATAATATCTGGAATATAATATAATGCAATAAACTTTTAAAATATCAGTGGTGGTGAGAAGCTTGATCCACCAATACAGGATAGAATTTCAGACAAAACTCCAGATATCCAGAGGTGAAAACCACAAGTCTAAACTTAGAAGTACACCGGATGTGATTAATGGACTATAAAGTAGTGCAGAAGGAACATCGCCAAATGTAAGGCTTAGTCAACAGGTTGTTGTCAAAATAAAGCACAGGGTAACAGGACTGGGATGGGGATAGACTCATGTGTCTCTGAGCTGTGGGTTGACTTCAGTCAGCCTAACATGTAGGTATAGAATGGAAGGAAAATAGGGGTGGCCACAGTGATTCTCCAATGTTCAATAAGCAAGACTTGCCAGTCTTCCAGGTTACAGTGTTCTCGACCTGGTGTGGCTCCTGAGAGTCAGGAATGCCTGCCATCCTAACTGAGGCAGTCTCCTTCATCTTGCCCGTGATGCTGTCTCAAATGGGTGTCCAGTGCTGGTGCCAGACTGCAGGCACAAGTACTGAAGCTCTCTCTTTCAACATAGGATTCTTAGGGTCACCTGAGTGTCCTCACAATATGGCAGCTGATTTATTTCATGGCCACAAAGAAGGAGACTGAGACAGAGAGAGTGGGGATAGATAGACAAATAGACAGACAGACAGACAGACAGACAGACAGATAACAGAAAACAGAAGTGATACTCCATCATACCTGCTATACTCTAGAGACTCTAGAGATCTCATCAGCTGAGCTGGGCAGACCACTAAAGAGGGTGTGAATAGCAAGAGGAAGCTATCTCAGAGGTTGTGTAATGGGGTCCAGCTTACTACACAGAAAAAAAAAATATTAGAAGAAAAATATTCAAATATAATGAAAATGAAATACCCACACATCCAAACACAAAGTGAACATAAGCACATTGCTTAAATTCAGCTATAAAAAAAAATACATCCTTGGGGCTGGGGAGATGACTCAGCAGTCAACAAGAGCAAGTCCTGCTCCTGTAGAGAACCTGAGCTCAGTTCCCAGCACCCACATCAGGTTGTGCACAACTGCTTGGGACTACTGCTCCAGGGGAATCTGACTCCCTCTTCCGGCCTCTGCAGTCACTTACACTCTATGTACACAAGCCCTCACACAGACACACAAACATAGACACACACACAACTACAATAAATGATGAAAATAACTTTTTAAAACCTTAAAATCCACCATCACAGACATGTGGCTAAAATCTAAAGGACTGGATGTAGCAAATGTTATAGAAGGTTGGGAACAAGCAGTCCACTCAGACACTGTTGAGGGAACTGTGACATGGTACAATTATTTTGGGAACTCACTTGGCAGTTTGTCACAAAGTTGGGCACTTTCTGTCTAAGTCCTTTTTCTGTTTCTAAAAGCACAGAACTAGCCCCAGGATAAGGTATAAAGACAGAGGTTTACTTGGGCTCCTGGTTCAGCATCAAGGCTGGAAGTAGTATCTGCTAATATCCTACCTGCTGGCAGAGGCCCTAGGTGGCATGGGATGGAGAGGTGGCTCCATTGGAAAATTCTTGTTGCCAAAGTGTGACGACCCAAAGAAGGACTGACCCCCAGCAGCTTCATTAAAAAACTGAGTGTGGTGGTACTGACCAGTAACCCCAAATCTGGGGGTGGAGACAGGTGCACCCCAGGGTTGCATTGGTCAGCCATCTGTAAACAGAGACTGCTCTTGCATTTCCCAGTAGCGCAGACCCAAATAATCACATGGAAACTATATTAATTATAGGACTATTTGGCCAATTGCTTAGGCGTATTCCTACTTAGCTCTTACATCTTAAATTAACCCATTTCTATTAATCAATGCATCACCATGAGGCTGTGACCTACCAGTAAGGTTCTGGCAGTGTCTTTCTCCTTTGGCAGCTACATGGCATCTCTTTGTCTCCACCTACTCTTTCTATATATCTCTGCTTGGATTTCCCACCTGGCTTTACTCTGTTGCACCATTGGCCAAAATGGCTTATTAATCAATGGTAATAAAATATATTCATGGCATACAGCCCATATCAGCCATCTCATTGAGGTGTTAAGCTCCAGGTTCAGTGGCAGACCCTGTTTCAAAAGAACAAGGTGGGGAGGACTGGCAGGATGATTCAGTGGGAGTCTGCTGGGGACAGGGAATAAATGTGACCAAGACACTTTATACATGTGTATAAAATTCAAAGACTGTTTGAAAAATGGTAGATGACATCCAAGGAACAACAGACAGGTTGTCTTCTGACTTCTGTATGCATACACATTCACAAGAAAACAAAAATACAGTTACTACTCCTACTGCTACTAATAGTGATAGTAATAATAACAATAGTGTGGTCATTGTGGAAACCGAGTGAGGAATGCAGAAGGCTGGGATGTTTTTGAGTAACTTTATCAAAGCAATCACAGCCCTTCTGTTCATCATGTGACTCTGCACTGCCCCAGAGCAGTCACCCAGGGAAACACTGGGAGCTGACATGGTCCTCAGCTTCCCTGGTGTCTGCAGCTTTGCTCAACCACACTCTCTACTTCTGCCATCCCCCTCACCACAGGCTCAAAAGAAAGGGATCTAATGGGATGGAGCCCTGCCACCATGACCTGAAATTTCAGAAACCATGAGTACAAATAGATCTTTCTTCCTTTAAATCATTTCTCTAGAGTCTGTGAGATACAAGAAACTTGGTTACACAATTTCTCCTAGGGTTTTGTGAGACACAGTGTAGCACAATTAATAAAAACCAAGAGACAGAAACTGGAATTTTCTGGAGGGTTAGAAAAGGAAAACAGTCAGCTCTTAACTTTACCTCAGTCTGAAATGACGATCCGGCCTCCAAGAATCTCAGAATGACACTGTATGTGATAGCTGTCTCCTCCCATTTTATATTCCTCTCTAGTTCTGGGATTAAAGGTATGCACCACTACCTGGCCTGTAAGGCTGATCAGTGGGGCTTTTTTTTACTCTTTGATCTTCAGGCAAGCTTTATTTATTAAAATACAAATGAAATATCACTACAACACAGAGTATTTGCTTATACACTTGAGTGCCTCGGTAGCTGCACTCTGACATCTTAGAACCATTGATGGTGAGGACTACAAAGCACCAGGGAACACGGGCCCTAGGCTTGCTGAGATTTGGCCCTACCCACAAGGGAGGCCAAGGACAGAGGCCCAAGGTCAGCAATAAGACCATCTTCTTTAACAAAGGGCTTTCAGGAAGCTGGGTGTCACTTCTCAGCACTCCCACATGTGACTCAGACTGTTTTAGTGAGAGGAAAGAAAACAGACCAGTTTGAACTAAAAAGGCCAAGCAGTTGGAAAATAGTGTTTGATCATAGACTGGAATGAATCATAAAATGGACAGCTTATTCTTTATGGAAGCATGGGAAGTAGAGTTTTAGAAAACCCTTTATTATGATATATGAGTTACTTTCCTCATCCATGACAAAGTGCCTGACAAAAGCGAGTTATGGAAGAAAGGGTTTGTTGGGGCTCATTGCTTCTGAAGGGATATCAGCTTCCGGTTGGAAAGCACAGCAGTAGGAACATGAGGCGGCTGGTCACATTGAGCCTACAGTCAGGTAACAGAGAGATGCGTGACGCTGCTCAGTTTGTCCCACTCACTCCTTCTAATTTAGCCAAGGACCTCATCCCATAGGGTGGAGTTTCCCACATCAGAGTGCATCTTGCCTCCTCAGACAGCCCTCTCTGGAAATACCCTCACCGGCATGCTCAGAGGTGTGTCTCCAGAGTGACTCCAAATCCAGGCAGCTGAGAGTGAGAATTAACAATGCACTCGCCATCCCTAAAAACAAAAAGGAAAGGGAAAACTTGAAATTCCCCGTTAACTCATCATTTGACCTTGACAAGGATCAACTTTTAGTTTATTCTTTAGGTTTTATAAAGTTTTCCTGTTTAATTGAAACAGGATTACCTTACTTTGTCCTCCCTTTCTACTCTTCAAGGAAGCACTTTCCAATTGCCCTCCACAACCACTCCCATGATCCTCTACTCTCAAGCTTATAGCCTCTTTTTTTGAGTATTATCATTACATATTTATGTGTGTGTATTAATTGTAAAAATGCATTTATTATTATGAAGGGAGGCTTACACACATATCATAGAACGGGTGTGAAGGTCAGAGGATTACTTGATGGAGTAGCTTCTCTTGTTCTTCAACCTTCTTTTGCATTCTAGGGATAAAACTCAGGCCATCAGCCTGGGCAGCACATATCTTTATCTGTTGAACCATCTTGCTAGCCTTATTTTAGCTTGTAATTAGAGAGAGGGGGGCAAATACATGTGCACAAATTGAACACAAATGATGAGTACCAAGAGGTTGAAGATCAAATGGAGTGGACGATAGATGCTGACCTTCGATGCCATTGGCTCCACATTCTCTGGCACGGTACAAGTGGAAGCCAAATTTTCTTATCATCAGAATCCACTTTTGCTCGCCCTGGGTGAGCTGTGGGTATGCGTACCCACACCACAGAATTCTGTTCAAACTAAACAAGTCTCTCCCCATGCAGGCAGCAGGTGTTGAGCAAATGGGGAGTTTCTCAGTAGTCCTGTCAAGGGCAAACGATATTCATCTTGTGGGAACTAAAGCCCAGGAGACAGGCAGGAAATTGTAACCCAAGGGGGTACAGAGGCCTCAGTCTCTCATGTGTGGGATTTCCCCAGCTACGTTTTCTTGGAAACGAGTGATCAATGGTAAGAAACGCCAAGGTCACTCGTGCTGCAGATATAGCAGCTGCGCTCCAGTGGCAGGGAGGGGAGACGGGGTGGAATGGGTCTTTTTTCATTCTGACTAATTTAATAGCTACCAGCCAACAGTTTGCAGTCTTAGTGGAGTCTGCAGTATTTTAGGACTGAACGCAAAGCCCTAGGGTTCTCTGCTATTCCATGGTGACCAGTTTTATCCCCAGGAGACAGGTTGCGGTGTCTAAATATAGGGCTGGTTGTTAGGACAAGTGTAATGGGTTGGGGGAAAGAAGTGGTACTAGCAGGTAGTGGGGGGAGCCATAAAGGCCGCTCCTCATCCACAATACACGAGGAAGGAAATTACTGTGGTAGTTAAGTCTGTCAACTTCATAGGTGCGGAGAACCACCTAGAAGCCAAACCTTTGGACATATGCAGGAGTTTCTAAATTAAGTTCACTGAGGTAAGAAAAACCCATGCCGACTGTGGGTGGCACCATTCCCTCGGCTGGAGTCTCAGAATGAATAAAAAGAAGAAAGTGAGCTGAGCACCAGCGTTCACCTCCCTGCTTCCTGACTGCGATGCCATGGAACCAACTGCTTCTTATCCCGGCAGTCATGGCTTCCCCACCAGGGTGGGTTGTTCTTCCTGTGAGATAAACTAGCATCTCCTTGAAGCAGCCTTTGCCAGGCATTTTGGTACAGACAAAAAAAAAGCGACTAAATTGATTACCAGTTGTCAGTAGTATATGTGCCCTGGGCTAGCCTACAACTTAACAGACTTTGAGGCAAGACAGTTTTGAATGGGATCTAAAGGGGATACCCACAGTAGCCTGCTTCCTCCAGTAAGGCAGCACTACCTTCGGCTCCCACCACCCATTCTGTTACAAAGCTTCCTGACTTGAAAACCTCTCCCCAAATGTCTCTTTTCTTAGTTTGGGTGGGATGCCTTCATCTGGGGTGTCTTTGCTGCATCAAAGACCTTATGTGAGATACGATGAACTTGGATCTCATACCTGTTGTGACGCCTCATGGACTCTTATCATTGTTGATGTCATGGAAATAATGTGAAGTTTCTTTTAGAAAAGTATTTGTCGACCCCATGAAGAATCAGACCCCGGCTAACACAAAGTCTGTTTGGAGGCCTGGTGTGCTCCAGGGGAGCCTGAATGTGGAATCAGACAGGCAAGGTGGACTCTCTTATTGGGAGAAAGAGAGAATATGAGAAACCTTCGGCTCTCAATTGTGATAACTCAGGCCTTCAGAGACATCTCTGGGCATTGCCAGGAGATAATCCTGGAGGCTGTAGGCAGGCAAATGCCAGTGGTTACTCTTACACCCTCATGATGAGTCTTCACACATTACCTAATGTCCTCAAGGAGCAAAAAGAGAGAGGAAATTGTCTGCAGGAATTTATGTGTATATGAAAATACAGTCATATGCTAACAGCTCCCCCATCCATTGTCACTCCCCGCCACCCATCTACCATGTCTGGCTTGGATATGAAGTACTATCCCCATGTGTTGAAGGCTTGCTCACCAGCTGGTCCATCCAGAGAGGCCACTGGGTCTTGAAGTACCCAAAACATTTTCAACAGAGTAATTGATTGCTGACTTCATAGCTTGGTGGCTGTCAGTACATGTGAGCTGGTTGAAGTCAGAACATCACCATTGCTGAAGGGTGTGCCTCTGGAAGGCTTGTCCTGCCTTTGGCTGCTTCTTCCTTCCCTCCCTCTGCATCTGCCTGCCCATCAGCTGAGCCATCCTATTGCTCCTCACATTCCTGCCCCACCCCAGTCCAAGTACAAGAACCTATAAACCCGTGAGCCAAAGTAAGTCCTTTCTCCTTTAAATTACCTCTACTTGGGAATTGTGTTGCAGGGATGGAAAACTGATAAACACAGCTCGCATCTGTGCCAGAGTCATTTTCCATATGTTCTTTTGAATTCTTTTTTTGCCCATCTTAGACTCCTCTTGTCTGTGCTTAATTTTCTTCAGTGTATTTAATGCCTCCCACTTCTCAATATAGGATTTTATTTGGAATCCTTCATTGTCTTGGGCACTGCGATCCACCACTGTCAATTCCTCCAGTGGACTGAGTTCTGTGAAGCTCTTTTCTCCTTTCTCTTGACTTCCCTCCTGTTATTAAAATGCAGGTTTCTTCAGGATGAAAGCCCGAGTCATTATTTTTCAATATTAATGTTATTGTTTTTCTGAAGCTGCTGTTGTTCCGTAATTCAAGGACCCCTTGTCGAATCCCATATGTAGCGTGTTTATTAGATGTAATATTTTATCTCTCGGACTCCTTGCCTGACACCATCATTTCCTTCTTATTTCAATAAAAATGATCTCCCTCCTTGCAGTTCTGACAGGAGCTAATAGTTTTCTTTATCACAAGAGAAAGGAAGAGTGGGGCCATGCTAAAAGACAGAAGGAACTGTATATATTTGTGCCTTAATTCAATTTACAACATAAACTCCCATCCTAATAAAGTAACTTCCATAACATGCCAGGTAACAACAACAACAAAAAAGCCACGGTGAATGTCTCAGGGCTTCAAATTTTTCTGCATTTGCCAACGGTGAGTTTGAAAGTTGTTCTCCAGGCATAAGCTCATGGGAAGAGAAGGAGCAGGCCACAGAAGGGCAACTGCTTTCTGCTTTCTTAACGCTGTTTTTCTTTTTGGTGTTTTGGCATGGTTTGAGATGATTCATTTTTATCAAATGTAAATAGAACCTGATGCTTGCATCACCAACAAAAAAGCAACATTGAATGCTGAGATCTAAAGTTATTAGGAAAAAAATAACATATTTGGAGCATGATGAAAATTCTTCGGAGGAACTGGTAGTACTATAGCTAATGTCAGTCAATCGGGAAAATAAGACACTTTTAGCATGCATTATATACGAGTCTGAATTGTCACAGGGACCTTATAAGCATGTTTAAATGCTAGGTGCCAATTAAAAGAAGAAAACCAGAACTTTCAAAAGTGCAACCTGCCTGCTGTGTACAGATGAGGATATGACAGAAGTTTGAATCCCTTGTGAGCAGCAGTCATGCACCTTCTGGCATAACAATCTATCTAGATGTTCATGCCTGTGAATGGAGCCAGTGGGCCAGACTACATGGTCCTTAAACAGACTAACTTTTGTTGGGGGAAGGATTGTGGGTCTGCCAGTACCTAGTTGTAGAATCCTGCAAACATCTCAAGCAGCTGTTCCAATACAACAAAGGCATGAGAACCCCCACCCCCTGCTTGAGTCACTGTCAGGATCAAATGATGTGTTCAACCAGCATTTAGCAGGTACTCACTCCATGGTAAGATGTCACTAACTGGCATCTCTCCTCTGACTCTCACCCTGTTGCTGTCTTGGGTCAACACTGCTGTGACATTCAGCCCTAGAATCTCTGACAGGGAAGATACTAGAAGTGCCACTGAAATGTCACATTTCCTGGCACTTAGGCTGTGCCTACTTGGGGAACATCCCAAGGAAGGTGCTGTAGGGGATGGAGAGATTAGTTTGACTTGATGCTGACTACCATGGGCCTAATTATTAGCTCCTGGGAAGAAGAGCCGTAGACACCATTAGTTACATAGAGCATGTCTCTTTGTTGACTTTAGGCACATTTCTAAGTCTCCTGTGTATTATTGTTTAGGGAAAGAGCACTATCTTGCATAGTGTGTGCCCCTTTAGAACAAGAGCCATTTCCAAACCACCTTTTACCTCTCTCATGTTCACTGAAATACCTTGTCATTCGTGTGTGATGCGCTGGTTCGGCTGAGGACCTGACAAGCGGATGATTCTGATAGAGATGCAGTGACTTGATGAACAAGGCCTGGTCATGGTCCCCAGCTCACTGGCTTTGCTAGCTATTCCAAACAATAGGTTCTACTGTCACACGGAACATATGACGCTCAAACTCCTTATCGAATGAATAACTGAAGGTAAAACATATTAATGTATGCAAAATCAACTCAGAAATAGAACCCACCACCAACAAAAAGAAAGCATGATTCAAGAACTCTAGCAGGACAGTATATATTGACTTGGGAGTGATGTGTAACTCCTAGACAGAGGGTTGCAGTGATGGAATCCCACAGACATTTTATGTGGAGCTTCAAGGGTCTGCTTCAGTCTGCTCTGTGGGTCACCCAGACTCATGCTTGCTCTTCTTGGGTGATAAACTTTTGATGCCTTCTCCGTCCACTAGGTATAGGAGCAGAAATGTGAGGCCATGTGCTTTGGGAAGGTGAGACAAAGGGAACTGAATCCAGCTATCTGCTGAAGGGAACTGGAGCAGGAAGTCAGCAGTGAGAACTGGTGGGTCACACATGGAAACAATGATTCGTCCTCTGCTTCTACTGAGCAAGGTTCTTACCACACAGTTATTGAGTTCTGTGTGTCTGGCTCTGTGCTAGAATCCGTGCTTTAAGGGCTGGAGAGAGGAGGCAAACGGGCATCTTGCTGCTTTGGCTATGACTGCCCAGAATCACTCTATGACTTCTCTGTCAGCAGGGAAATGCAAAGTCCCTGCCCATAAAATGGCTCTGCCTGCTGATAGAGGAAGGGGTACCAGTGCTCAGTCTCAGTACTCTAAGGCTACAGGTTTCAGCAAAGTCTCTTATTCCTTTTTTGGAAGGAGAAACAGCCAAATGGGGTTGTGAGAAACAGAATGTGATGGGTCTGTTTCTGTTGCTAGAATGAGGAGGAACAGGAAGTGATGCTGAACATGAGTCAAATAATCCCAAGCTAACTCCAAATAGAGTATACTAAGGTTTTTCTTTATTAAAAGAAAAAACTCACAGAAAAGGAATGGGGTCCAGCATCAATGTGTGGAGGGCGGGAAGAAGAGAGTGAGCTAGGCAGGACTGCAACTTTTTGGGTACACAAAAGTCATGCCCCAACCTGGTGCAGCCTCTTAAAGGCCCTTAGCTGAAGGAGGTTTCCCATTACCTCCTCTCTTTTGTCTAAATAAGAGTTTCTAAACCTAATACAAAGCTTTATACAATAAGAACAGATAACAAGTATAAAAATTAGAATTACAACCAGCATAAACAATATTAATCAAGAAGCATATGCTTAATGTTTTAATAATCATTTTATCCTAAGGAGTCTAAGTCTTGTATTAGAAATGGCTTGACTAGATTATAAGAGGAAAGTAACTACGACTATCTAATCCTTAACCCTACTGAAGGCCTGAAAAGGGAGATGATATTACTTGAGTAGGCAGGAAGTGCAGTCAAGCAGCTTCCAAAATGTACAGTAGACAGAGACAACTGGCTACCTGGGCAATCTTCCAAAGTCTCATTTGCAATGTTGAAGCAACCAACTTTGGCTAAGGCCTAGAGTAACTGACAGACCATTTTCTGAGGCAGGAAAAATTTTAGAACCCTTACCCTGTCTTTGGCAAGGTTTGGCAATCTTTTTTTGTATCCTGCTTGTCCTGTCCAGACATATGTTTTGTCAGTGGTCAAGGTATGGGCAGTTCCTTGCCCAAGACCAGTTTTGCCAAGAAGAAAACAATTTCCAAGTGGAGTGTCTTCAGTGCTCAACATTCTCTTGGGAATACATCAGTGCTACCAGGAGCAATTATGTCTCATGTCAACAGAAACCTAAGTTATTTAAATGCCAAATTCTACAGATCTTTGAAGTGGTTGAAGATTACCTATCTATTCAGAATACAATCTCTATGTACCTATAGAATCTAATTAGTCTGACTGTAAGTATGACAAACATGAATGAATATTGACCTATAATATTTAATACCTATATAACTTAAAGACTAAGACTTCATATCAAAAAAATTAAACAATCCTTAAACAACTGAAGTGAATGAGGACAATGACCTCAAATGTAAACAATGTATAAGTATCTTGATCAGAGGTATAAATATATAATGTAATATGATAAATATATCCTAAAAATTGTATCAATATACAAAATGTATAAAACAGAGATAGAAACATGCATGCATACAATCTGACAAAATAACCTTGCATAGGTATACAATTATTGTTAACAGAAATAGGAGCATATTCAATATAACAAATATAATTTGAACTTGTATCAATATACAAGAATCTACATCAATGTAAATTGTCCATAAATAATAGCTCACAAGTATTCACTCTATTATTCACTATTATTATTATTATTATTATTATTATTGTGAGTAAGCTCACACTAATCTACCTATTATCCCATTCAATTTCCCCTCTTTTTTTTCTCAAGGAGATCTCTGGGCCTACATAATTTCCACCCCTACCCCCAACCCTATACGAGTAATAATCAACCCCTAAATGATGTCCCTAACCCTGAGGACAAATATTGTTGGGAGAGATACACATAGATATCTAACAGGTGCTATTGGGTTGCTAGGGCTAATGGACTGGGTACCACCTGCTGATACTCACTGCAAGAAATATACCTGCATCCAACTCACTGCAAGAAATATACCTGCATCCCTCCTCTAAATAGCCCAACCATAAGTGGAAATCTCCCAACTTTTGGTACACTTGAGCATAAATCTGTGAAGCATTATTGGCACCATTTCAACCTCCTCTAAGACCTTGAAGACATGAACAAAACCAACTGAATGCCTTGACTTAAAGAAGTTATCAGGCTAGCTCAAGCATGGTTATAAATGAATTTGTCTAGGATACTCTTGTGGGTCCATATTTTCTTTAGATCAGTAATTCCTTCAAAGCAAGACTCCAAAAATAAAATTGGAAGTTGTCCTATAAACAGCCATTGTCTTGACACATATAACTTTGCCTGCTTATGATGCTTGATATGTCTTCCCCATCAACTTGAGCAAGCCACTGCATTCTTTGTGAGCTTTCTTTTGCTTGTCTGTATAAAGGAAAGTGTATATCTTTCCCCCATCGGTACCTTGGGTGAGGATATGTGTGATCATGTAAATGAAATTCGCAGCACAGGGTACCTGTGAAACGCAAACTCGTACACATGAGGATTCAGATGTTCTAAGGATGTCTAAAAATGCCTGGCAAGCGTGTTCCACAGAGCAAGTCCTTTGTTAATGATGTGCTTTTTCTCATTAAAAAAGAAAAAGGCATTGGAGACTACTTTAATGGCCTCCATTATCAGGCAAGAAGGATTCCAGAAAGTTCCGAAACCATTTGAGTGAAGAGCTAAGTGGTGAATATTCAAAAGCTCACCATTCCAATATAGACAAAATTCTTGACTGCTCTTCATTTGAAAACTTCAGCTCTGTTTGCCTTGGTGAGGGCCAGAAGCCTAAGATCCTCTTTGTTCAAAAGCTCTACCAACAGAAGTAAGATATTGGACCTTTGTGCAGCATTTGTTAAAAGCATGTACTATTTATCAGTTTTCCCCATTTATCTGTGTGGTCTGCTATATAATAAAAGCGAGAAGCAATAGGAGGATGATAACATAGGAATTTAAAAGAAAAAGAATGGAGTTTGTAGAAAGCCATCAGAGCCAATTCAATTAAATAATTTTCGTCTTTAAAACCCAGATATATATCAAAATACAATTTCCTAACATTTTCTCCCTAGTGACCTTGACTTTCTTAACTCTTTGTCAGAAATTTAATAATGATGCTCATAATATATTAATAAAACCTTAAAGTATATCTGCTGTGCAACATGTTTCCTGGGTGTTTTCATAAAAATTTCCTAGCCATCTCCTAGAGGTGTTTACCTCTAAATGGTACTGAGGAGATCAAACTATTGTTTCCCAAGTTTCCTCACCTATTTTTTTTTCTATTTTCCTAATCATAGCAGACACAGTCAACTTAAACATTCTTAGAAAGTTCTTGGCACTCTGATTTGGTTCCTTTCTTGGGCTCTTGTGTCTCTAGCATTTATTTATTTATTTATTTATTTATGGATTATATGAAACAGTGAATTGAATACTGATCATCCAGTTTTCCTTCTATTTTCAAATTTACATTCAACACAAAATATGAAGTGATTTATGTTCATAAGAATAAATAAACAAGCCGGGCGGTGGTGGCGCATGCCTTTAATCCCAGCATTCGGGAGGCAGAGGCAGGTAGATCTCTGGGAGTTTGAGGCCAGCCTGGTCTACAAGAGCTAGTTCTCTGACAGGCACCAATGCTACAGAGAAACCCTGTCTCGAAAAAAAAAACAAAAAAAAATTGGATAAACAGAAAACCTCACTTCTCCAGAGTGCTCCTATAAGAACCTATCACGGCAGCCCCCTTCCCTGACCCCAAGGATTCTATTTATTATACACAAAGGAAACTCTCCTCTTTGGTTCCATTCACACCCCCATTGACCTAATACTTCATCATTTGACAGGAGCATGGGAATTGGCCAAGAAGAACAGAGATGATGTTGAAATCCACTTCATCCCTGTTCCACATATGAAACCCCCAGACCCACAAGCAGGAGAGAGGTAAGCCCACAGAAGAGGAGGAGGAGGAAAGGGAGAACATGAAGGATGGGAAGATTCAGCTCACCAGAAAAGAGCCCGCCATTGCAGTGACGATGGACAACTAAAGCGAAGGTGTCAGGAAGGTATTATGTAAATTACTAAGACAGCCAAGCCATGCTCTGGTGATTAGAGCGTCTGAAAGCCATGTGGTAGTCCCCAGACACCAATGAGCCTTGTTATTTTTCTTCCCTCCAACCACCCTTTGGGTGGATTCTTTCTGATCCTGGTCCCTGAGAAAAAAAAATCATCAAGAAATAGTATGTTCCTTCCCAACTCTCATGTGCCGACTCCCTCAGCCAAGGAAGCAGGGAGCAGGGATGTGGCATGTCTTTCCACAGCATCCTCCCCCGCCCTGGATGCTGAACAGACATCTTCAAACTGCCTTTTGTTTAGATCAGTGGAGCGTTTGACTTTATCAAGCCCCTTGATTGTGCCTCCGTTTCAAGGACATCACTTAAAGCAGCGATCGGCAGTGCAACAGAAGGACGAGGCTCTGCACCCATAAGATCACAGACAATATCTCTGTAGCTGTGCCCCTTTACAGCTGTGCATGCTCACATATGGAAATTTTACAGCAGCTGCGTGCCCCCAGAGGGCTGAGAACGGACCTGTGGCATTCCAGTGATTATCAGTGAGGATTTTAGGGGCTCAGAACCCATGGACAGTCTCAACCAATTTGCACTTTGGAGCCTCTGACAGATGATAACGAAGATGCCTCGGAATGCTGGTAACTAGCTGAGTTTCATGGATTTCCTTACTCATTCCTTAGTGTAAACAAACAAACAAAAACTTTTTTTGCCATTCAGTATATGCTAGGCTCTCTACAATGTTTTCTCTTCCCAACGATGAAGAGAAATGGTTGGGCCTCTGAGAAATCCTAGATCTAAGAAGAAAGAGTTGATGGGGCCAAACCAGCCCTTGCCTTAGCAGAGGTTCAGGATCATTGGAGGAGGGCTTTTTCCCATGGGGGAGATGGATATCTGTCCTTACCTCCTTTCCACCTATCAGTCTTCAGTAGGAAATGATGGTACCTGACACCCTTGACCCTGCCCTGAGTGTCTGGGTTAGTGCTGGGTGCCTGGGCTAATAAGACTGGGTGTTTAGAAGCATTTATCAGCCTGATAACATATTTACAGAATTGAGGAATGCAAATCCATTCTCCTTACCCTTCACTGTTTAGCAGGTGGAGCACTGAAGACCCGTGCATATGCCATTGCTCCTGAACTCTATTGCCACCTTGCCTAGCAGGTCCCACAATCTGCCCTGTTACTCTAGGGCCCAGCTTACATGGTCAGAGCAGGGATGTAGCCAAGACAGAAGGGTGAATATACTCTTTCCTAACATCCCAGGTCTCAACTGTGGTAACAACCTCGTATTCTTTGTTTCCCTGGTTGATATTTGTTAATCTAATCTGATACCAATTTCTATTCATCCCAGTTAGCTATAATCATGGCACAGAAACAGTTATCTTTAAAGTGAAAGAGATTTAGAGTTTTTTTTCATTTTTAACCTGTATATTTCTTGAATAAGTCAACGATGGACTCGGATAAGGAGATGAAAGAATTCAAATTCCACTCAGGCAAGAAGCTGAGGGATTAAAGCTGGTCAGGGGTTGTGTCCAAAGAAATGGCTCCGCAAACAGCCTAGGGAATCATGGTGGCAGAGTGGCACGCTCTTTTCATAGACCTTGATGGAGAGCAACACATCTAACAAAATTATGAAGCCCAGAGAGGGTCAGGAGGCTTGAGACCATCTTCTCTGTCACCGCCGGAAAAGAGTTAATCAATACTGCCTACAATTGACAGGACGCTAAAGAGAAAACGCGACTCCAACATTTTCCTATTTGAAGAGATTTACCCCAAGGAAATAACCTGAAAACAAATACAAGGTAAGTTCACACAGATTTTTATTGAAGGGTTATTTGTAATAAAACAAAGGGAAAGGGGGAACCCATAGCAGTCAATCACAGAGAACAGAATAATTAAATTCTGTTAGAGTATAAATGATAATTATTGAAATGGTTGCAACATGGAAATGACAACGATGCTAATGTAAAATGAGCAAACAGAACTCTAACGACAGCTCCCACATCTTTGAAACTATGAGGCAATCGTGCACACAGGAACACGTTTGAAAAGTGTGCATGCATACACACACACACACACACCCTCACAACCCAAGTCACCAGTGGCAGTCTGGAACTTCTCTGTACTTTTGCTTCTGGTTTTCTTGGCCTGGGTTGAGCCAGATGGCACAGACACTCACAGCCCAGAGAGGTTCCCCACAGGGATGGCCTCATGGTGTTAGCTTGAGTATTTTCCCCGGTATGTCATTCCTCTTCTATTCATTCCTTGGTAATCATGGAGCCCAATTGCTTTCTGACATTGCTCTGAACATTTTTTTGAGACCTCTGTTTAAGAAGGACCTGTTTCCCCTTCGGCAAATTTGATGTGTTGTTTCCCATTGCAGAACAATTATTTTGAGGAAATCACCTTATGACCTCAGAGTTCTCTACCCAGCATTGAATACTATTGTACGTAAGCACATTATATAAGCACATAAATATTAAATTTCACAATCACAGACTTCAGGTGGGAACTCCAGGGAGATTGTTATTTTAATTTCATTTGCACTGATGATACAGACGCCACTTCTTGGAAAATCAAAAATAGACATTTCAGAAATGTGAAAGAGACAAGTCCTGACATTTAATCTGGTCCCATCATCTTCCAGGTAGTAAAGAGACTGAGGAGGTTAAATGGTGTGCCTAAACCTACATACTGTGACGGCAGGTTGAGAGCTTACCTTGTAAAGCTTCAAATGTTCTTGTCACATTTGTTTGGTGAAGGGAGGGATCCTTAAAATTGAATGTCCTTAGCAGCTAATCAATTCAGCAGCAGTAGAACGGAAGTGTGTCCCCAGCAGTAGGCACAGATAATGCCAGAAGAGTGAGGGCCTTTGGGATGGGCTATTACATGACGATGGAAAAAGTCAAACATGCTTTGGCGGAAAAAAGCAAGGGTCCAGTAGAGCATGAACATTCTGAACCAAGATGATAACACTGGACCCCCACCTCCACCCCTACCTCCACCCCCACCAACCAGCAGCTGACTGTCTTCCAGGAAACCAGGAGGCACAGGCCATCCTCCTACACAGGCATTTGTGGTCCACTAATCCAGCCAGTTTGGTCTCTCTCTTGTCTGCAGTAGGTGATGGTGTAAAACCTGAGTGATACATGGAGTGGGAGGCCCATTCTGGCTTTCAGATAGCCAAGACTAAAGGCAATTGAAGACAGTGCAAAATCAATGGTCTGTGGACAAACAGCCCAACAAAAGCCAGTCGCCAACCCTGACATGATTCAACATATAAAGCTTATGCAGGCATAAAGGCTAGAGTGCGGACGTACAGAAGCATGTGCATTAATGTCATGAATGAGCTGAAACCAGCTGGCCAGTAAGGCTCACAGAATCTGTGAGCTCAGAGTTCATTTAAACTCTGTGTCATTATATAAGGGGAAGAACGATTGAAAAAGATACCCAATGTCAGCCTCTGGCATCCACTAAATACACACACAGAGAGAGAGAGAGAGAGAGAGACAGACAGACAGACAGACAGACAGACAGACAAACACACATACAACATACACACAACACACATTCATGTACACATGTCCACATCTGAGTATACACACACACAGACACTCAGAGAACACACACACAGAGACACATACAGACAGACACACATACACACACCACACACCATGCACACATACATACACAGACAGAACACACACACATAAAACACACACAACATACATTCACACACACACATCCATGCACGCCATACACACACATACACATACCAATTAAGACCTATTAAAAACTGAAAACTAATGAATCACCCTATAACACTAGGTTTATGCCTCAGCATCCAGCCAGAATTCTGGATTCCTGAGTTCATCAACCTTTGTCCTCACCCATCTCAAAATTTTAAAAATTATAGTAACTGCTACCTTTCTATAGAAACTGACTGCAGAACTGCTACTTCTAAGTGTCCTAGGTGGATGGTGTTATGGGTATGTCAACACAGGCATCATAAAATTTAAAAAGCACACACGTGAGGAAAGGACATAGAAAATAAATCCACCTGCTAGGACCCAAACGCATGTCGGAGTTGCACTGAGTATAAAATATTAACCTTATTGCCGACTTTTATTTTAATAAGAATCTCTTGGACTAAATAATAGGAACCAAATACAGTAATATAGTTTCCAACAGTGCTGTGGGCACCCCCCTGGGACTATGGGGGGGACTCGGCGAGTGACACTTGTACAGGTTTAAATTTGAAATTGCATTTAATTTGTGTGTCCTATTACTTAGCTGAAAACACACACCTCGGAGGCAAATGCAGACAGAAATGGGCATCAAGCTAAAAATATTTGAGAGGCAATAATTTGCCTTAATGGCATCCACACCTAGATGGGGAAAGTAATGAAGTCTCTCAAGGGAGCTGTTTCTTTGGCTTAATTTGTTTTCACGCTGTTAGCGAGTTGTCAACCTCAGAACTTTGCTGAGCAACTGCTCATGAACCTGTCTTTTGTTTCGGCTTCAGGTAAGCCCACTCTAGCTTCATGCCCGTTCTTCCATTTTGTCAAATTCTACAACCCCTTCCGATGGCATAGGAGGCATTCTTCTAGAACTAAACAGATGGGCCGAAGAGAACAAAGGGCCCGTTAGTGGATGTCCACATTTGCCTTATCCATGTCATCTTTCCTCTGTCTTTCCCACCTGCCATCCAGGTGGACTGAAGAAAGAGCTGGAGTCCCACAGCCTGCAGGTGGCAACACGGTCACCCCAAGACAGCTGGGGAGTGGTTGGGTTAGGAAAAGATATGTATTCTTACAAAATTATAAGAGTCCAAGGCAACGAGAGTGAATTCTACAATCAAGTGTAAAGAACAAATCACAGATGACGACCCTCAAGTCCTACACAGAAGAGAATGAGAAGCGAAGAGAATGTGGGAGGCCAACAGGCCACAGATCACATGGCTGCACAGAGGTCTCCATAAATGCCCCTCACAGGAAGTGGTGGAGGATACCCAAACACAGTGCAGAAACTGCTTAGAAATTTATTGGTCCCAACCCAAGAGTACCCTAGTCTGCTGGCACATCCAACCACACTGCCTTACTGTGTGGCTCTCCAGGCTGACCCCTCTGAGATGGTCGCTGTCCTTGAAGATCAAGACTCAGTCTGCAGAATTCATTCAGAGCTCTTCAGGTTACACTGTGAGTGGTAAGAAGAAATTGGATGAACACAACATCTCAACAGCATCTATCCACGTGTAGCAGGGACCTAAAGTGCAGACAGAGGGCCTGGACCACCAGAGTCCTACCAATGGGCTCAGCATGGGCTTTAAGCCATGAACGGGGAAGAAAACAAATCCAAAGATCAGATAATGGAGTTGATAGAGTGTGTATTCCATGATCTCATATGCATGAATTGAATTAAACATGCAAAATCATCGGTCCACGGTGGGAGACACCCTTCATGGTACATATCCAAGATATACATATACACAATACAGGATGGGTATCATACACAGGCATTCTACTGAGTAAATATGGATGCTGGGCTTTCTTCCTCATTGAAACTTGAGGCTCATTGTCCATATACTGTCCTCTTTTCCATGATGCAAATCATGGTTTCCTGTCTTCTCAGCCCTCATGCTCCATGACACCTATGACATTTAACAATATGCATGACAAAACTATAAATTACCTCATCACTCATCTTGCATGGAGCACATGACTTGCATGGAATCAGAAATGTCAGGGCATCCCTGTGGCCTGATCACAAACTGATTCTGGCCTATGTGCTGGAGGTGGAATCTGGATTCCAATGTGGTCCGTTGTTTGTCCCTTTAGTTACTTGGTCATGGGAGGTGTGTAGTATGTGAGAACACCGGGGTTCACAACTCTTGGGAGATGGGGTTGTATTGAGACCTTTGTTTTTAGCTGATTTATAAATACCTAACCCTGTGCCAGAGACACTATTGCATCATGGGTAAATACAGACCTTAGCTGTATTTCACAGCAGAAATCTGTCATTCTCAGGACCAAGACAGACTTCCCTCCCCATACCCCTT
>NC_022009.1:42775792-42798618 GCF_000317375.1 Microtus ochrogaster
CTGCACAGATGGGTTTGGAGATCCGAGGAAAACCTTGGTTATCAGTTCTCACTCCCATCTGTTTCAATCTGTGTGCTATTCTTCTCGGCCATGTATGTCAGCCTAGTTGGCCCATGAGCTCCTGAAGATTCTCATGTCTTCCCCGGCACATCTCACTGTAAGAGCTCTGGGATTACACACCCACAGGACCAAAACTTGGAGAGGAAGTTGGTTCCTCCACTTTACACTTCCAGGTCACAGTCCATACTTGAGGGAAGTCAGGGCAGGAACTCTAGCAGAAACCATGGAAGAAGGCTGCTTACCATCTTGCTTTCTGGATTATGCTCAGCTATCTTTCTTACGTATCCCAGGCCCCCCTGCCTAGGGATGGCGCACCTATAGTGGGATGGGCCCTTCCATGGCTCTCAAGGCTATGCCCTACATTCATGTCCACAGGAAAATCTGATCAGTTGAGTTTCCCTCTTCCCAGGTGACTCTAGGTTATATCAAGTTGACAATAAAATTCAACCAGGATGTGTGGATTTGGAGGATTTAAACTCAAAACCTCATGCTTCTATGACAAACGCTCATCTCGCTAAGTCATGGTTCTAGCCTCTGCTTCATACTTCTTAAAAACTTCCCTTTTGCCCCTTTTGCTCATCAGCCATCTGAAGCAGCATGGGTCACTAGCAGCTCTACTGGGGTCACCCGTGAAAGTTCAGCCAGGGTTCTCACTCCTGCTGTGTCTCTGTGTCTGATCTGGAAATATGGACTGAACATGTGTCGTCAGTGTTTCCATCAGGATATGAAGGACATAGGCTTCATTAAGTTGGACTAAGTGACCTTGAATGGACTTTTCAAGACTGTCTACCCAGTGAAACAGATCATGTTAGTCTTTGTACATAAAGCATAAAAAAAATGTGAAGACCTCCAAACAAAGAAAAGAGAAAGGAAAAGAAAAACCATTTTCCTTTTATCTTTTTCAATCAAACCACCTCCCTTCCTAAGAATGAGCGCAGTGTTGTTGATCTGGCGATGGGAGCCAATGCCATGCAGAGAGGAGGGTTACTCGGTCTGTGGCCAAGGTGTTGGCGCCTGAGTGGTGTGGCACAAACTGTCATCTGGAGAATCAGAGACTTTGTCTGCCCTGGGGACACTACCCCAATACTGCCTGCTTCAGTGTGTGTCATGGTGGCAGCTATAACACTTGCAATCCATGTGCATGAGGCTGGCATCTACCACTCTAGACAGTGAGGAAGTGAACACTGCAGATTCCGCCATGGAAGTGGACGGTGCCCACCGCATATGGATGGAAGATGCCGCTCTGTCTGTGGTTTGCACAGGGTTTCTTTCGCGTGAAGGCTCCTAGCCACTATCAACAGCAGCCCAAGCTGTGGTATATTGCTGTTGGCCGTGCCACCACGGCACGCACTGAAACAGTGTCATGCACACGGTCCTCCGCAAGCTCCTGGACCCATCTGGGGTGTCCTCAGCAAAGTCTGAAAGAGTAAACAGATGCTTCCTTCCCAGTTAACTGACAAATATTCCCAGGTGGAATCAAAGCTCATTTCAGCTCCGTGGGGACATAGAGGAGGAGGGAGGGGGTCCAGCTGAGAAGCCAGGATAGTTTCACATCACGGTGTGGCAACATGGGTTGCAGTCAGATGTCAAGGCTCAGCCCTCACCCTGGCCCTACACACAGCAGCAGTTCTTACCAACGGAAAACTCAGTTTCCCCATTTCCGAATGAGAAGGACATTGCCCATACCTGGAGTGTGGATAAAATCCAAGTGAAGTCACCCTCTTCTGGGTCCTGACAGCACAGCACCCAGTACTCAAGAGCATCAACAGTATACGCTATTCAAATACACACTTTAAAGTTTGCCGCTCCACACAGGGCTCTTCTGCCCTCCCCTCCCCTTTTCTCAGACTCTGCATACTGCCAGTGCCATTCCCTTACGACTTCTCCTTGGGAATACACATTGGTACCCTGTGAAAAGGCAGCATGCCCTCTGCTGCTGACCTTACCCTCTCCATGACTGCACCTCTCTGCTATTCCATAGGAAGCAGACAGCCTGCTTCCCAGGACATGGACTTAACAGTAGAAGTTGGGTGGGTGCTGAGAAGCCTTTTTTATAAAGCCCTGCTGTCTGAAGCAAAACTCCACTCAGATCTCCACATATACTAGAAGGCATTGGCTTCTAGTCAGAACAAGGGAGCATACTCATGCTGTCTGGTTCAACACAACAGAGTTGCATTGGGAGGATGCTGTAGGTAGGCCCCTGTGGATAGCATGCTGTAGGTAGGATGCTGTAGGTAGGATGCTGAGTGACCTTTTGGATGTCTTTGCAGAGAACCCAGCAGTCTTTATAACGGTTAACTTTTAGTTATTGCTAAATTAGTTCAGTGGCAAATTTTTTCTCCCAAATCAATCAATCAAAAGGGAACATGATGAGTTTTTCCTAAGAACATTTTGAGACATTTTAAGGGCACACCTCCAGGTTCTGAAAACCCACAGTGCACATTTTTACCTCCCAGTATTCTGGTTTGGATGGCTTGAGTCTGAAACCCCAAAAGAAGTTTGCCCACTTGGGAAGACTTTGAGCTCTTCTTTTCTTCCTCTGTAAGCAAGAGTCTTGACTGAAACAAATGAAAATAGGTATTGGGATGGAAGGATGTATGCATTTAGCTCCTCGTTTTATTTCAATCGATAAACACTGCAATATATTAGATACAATAAACCAAAATTAGATTTCTGAAAAATACTCTTGTAAGAAAGTTATTGGTGTGCCCAACACCAATGCCGGAAGGAAATCTCAACAGAGGGATCCAAGATCCACAAATTCCTGCCTCATGTGGATCTCCCTGATGACCTTATCCTGAGAGTTTAAATCTCAGAATACTTTAGGAACTGAACTTGGAGATCAGGAGGGACATAGGAACAGACAAAATGTTCAGCTTGACTTAAAACATGGCTGAATTACAAGTATCAGCAATCTATTTGAAAGTGTGGCCCACAGTTCCTGGAGATGGTGTGTGTGTGTGTGTGTGTGTGTGTGTGTGTGTGTGTGTGTGTGTGTGTGTGTGTGTGTGTGTCTGTCTGTCTGTGTGTTTGTGTGTGTGGTGATTTTACTTTCTGTTAACTATAAGATTAGATCTTTTAAGTTAAAAGTTTGACTTTGAAAAACTCATCCCCACTACTGATGGAGGAGGGTCATCTCTCTATCTGTGGTTTCATTGGTTAAGTAATAAAGAAACTGCTTGGCCTCTGATAGGGTAGAATTTAAATAGGTGGAGTAAATAGAACAAAATGCTGGGAGAAAGAAGCTGAGTCAAGGAGTCACCATGATTCTCCTACCGGATACAGACACAGGTTAAGATCTTCCCTGGTAAGACACCTCGTGGTATTACAAGGATATTAGAGATGGGTTAGGTCGATATGTAAGAGCTAGCCAATAAGAGGCTGGAACTAATGGGCCAGGCAGTATTTAAAAGAATACAGTTTCCATGTAATTATTTCGGAGCATAAGCTAGCCATGTGGGCGGCCTGGTGCCCGGGACCCACTACAGTGACCATAGCAACTTCTCAGCATTTGAAGAGTCTCCTTGTATGATCCTCAGTAGCCTTAATGATGGTGGTGGTGATAATGCCTAGAAAGGTACATCAGCATTGGAAAGACTGGGCCATCTTGGTGAACTCCTGCTTTCCAAATGACAAATGCATGAGGTCATAAAGTCACTCAAGCAGGACTTGACAGTGCACTCCTTTAACACCAGCAGACAGGAGCCAGAGGCAGGCAGATCTCGGAGTTTGAAGCTGGCCTAGTCTACACAATGAGTTATAGGCCAAGCAGGGCTGTATAATGAGACCCATCTCAAACAATGAATAAATCATATGAATCACCTAGGAGTCAGTGACAGATTACAGAATTCAGAACGGAACAGTGCATCCTCATGTAAAGCAGCAGAAAGGCTCCCGGACAAGGCTTTGTGTCACACACAACAACTCGTCTTTACGAAACTATAGCTGTCAACTTTCAGTGTCCCATCAAAGACAATCCTCAACTATCTGAAAAAGTTATCATACACACTTTCCCACTATATTCCATTAAAGACTAGATATTCTCCTGTCCATCAGTCAGCTTAATCTACCACATCAACGTGGATACAAAAGAAGGCCAGAGGCCTGAGCTAGTCTCTGTTATCTCACAAGATTTCCAGTAATGTGGGGTATATCTCTTCTTAGCAGTGCATTTTGTACACACACACACACACACACATACACACACACACACACACACACAAACCAAAAGCTCTGGCTTCAGCAGCCCCCAAGCCATGGACCTTGGTCAAAATCCCCTGTCTTTTCTTGGAGCCTCAGTTTTCCCATGAGCAGAGTTGAAGAGCCATGCCGGTTCACTGACTCTCAATCCTTGCTGGACACAAGAATCATGTCAAGACCCTGGAAGGCTCTCCTGAGGAAGCTCCTTGTCCAGAGACTCTGATGCCCTCAGGACCAGACTCTGTAGACTGCCCTCTGAGAGGCTCTATCATGTTCTACTGATGATAGCTCCTGACCTCTCCTGTGCGTCTACCTGTTTGGATCCATGCTTTTCCATATTCAATCTTCTTCTTCTCTTGGCCACAGATCACAAGGGCTTGGTGAACAGCAACCATCTCCTGCATGCTGTCTAAGGTTGTCACTTCCAGCAGTCTACTGTGTTCAAATTCAACCAGGTGCCACCCCCTTGTCTCCATTTCATGCCCTAGTTGTGCCCATGTCCTTCCATCTCAGGGGCATCTTGAGCTATACCCTAGCTCACCTATCCTGCCACATGTATACTTACTTACACCATGAAAAGTGAAGCTATGGTCAAAGTACAGTTTTGATTTGGCTCCACACTACTTGCAAGGCTTAGTCAACGCTGCCTATGATATTGTCTTGATGACTGGCTCTCGTACAAGGTACCATTGTCCATGAAGCTCAGACACACGCATGCATGACCTCACTTGGCATTGACCTGCCCCAGTCCGTTGTGGAACCATTATCACAATGTTCATTTTTATTAATAAGGGTTACATTTGGCAAAGATGACATCATACGGCACCACAGAGAACTATGACACAAACACCCTGAGCTGGTGGCCAAGGGATGGTAGGCTGAGAGAGTGAAATGCAGCTGACTGCTGAGTCTCACACATTTGCAGGATGTGCCCACCTCTGCTATCTGAAGGTCCAGATAAAGATCTGACTTTGGAGATTGGTGTGTAGCATGGCTTCTAAGTCATGGAAGGGGATCTGAGTCCAGAGACCAGAGAGTCGTAAGTTCAAGCTTCATACTAAAGGGGAAAGCTTCACTTAGAAGTGCATGTGGTTGCTAAGAAACTCCATGTTGTGCAGGAAGTAAAAATTTCAGTGGACAAGGCACTGATAACAAGACCTGTGTGCTCCCCCACAGAACCCCAGGTTCAGAGAACGGTCCTTCCGTGACAGCACCATGGCTGCTGCTTCATACCAAGAGTGGAGCTGACTCTCTACTAGACCAGTGGCTGATGTACCATTATTAGGAGAGCTAGGCTCGTGAAAGAGCATTCTGGCTATTCACAAAATCATAGATAACCATCGGGAGATAAGGGGCAATAGTAAGACACAAGGCAACCTCTAGTTCAGCCTACCCCCAAATAAGAAGGTAACTACTCCTCTTCCGAGCTGGGTAGTCTGTGCTCAATTCCCTTTTTCAGTAACTAAAACCACCATTCCATGGCTGCTTTTTCTTATGCACTGCCCCAGAGTCCTTGCTGAAGATGCTGCTATGCCTGTCAATTTCAGAGTCAAACCAACAAATGTGTTACGAGTACCTGCTGTCTAGACAATCTACCAGCCTGCAGAATTCTCTGATGAAATCACATTCAAACTTCAGGTGAAAACATCTTCATTGCATTACTCTATATGTGCACGAGGAAGAAAGAAACGTCCATGGAAATCCAAGGACACTCCCAAGGTCTCAGGATTTAGAACGATGGGCTTCATTTATGGAATTCTGCTCCAGGAACCATCCATACTGTAGGGTCTACCATCACTATTTCAATAATTCTCTGTCACTAGAGCAAGCTTGCAATGTCACTCAAGTTCCTTTGGAGTCGATTGCCAAGGTAGACATCACCCTGTGAGCGATCCTCATTTATGAGAACAGCTGGATCACTCAGCTTCAATCCTGAAACCACTTTGAAATGAATATCTGACCTCCCTTGAAGACTCCTTTGCAAGGTACAGAGTCATTTAGACAAATCCAGACAGAAGCAAATGCCTGCCTATCCACTGCTCCACCACAGTGTGGGTGCTCAGTATCTCTGCTGTCCCAATGTAACCACCACCAGCCATGGAAGGCCATGAAGTTTTGAAATTTGACTACCAAAAAGCAAAACTCCATCTTTTTAGTTAATTGTATCAATTTATGTAGTCATCTCTGTCTATCAGCTACTACACCTGTTACATACAAGTCATGTGTTGGTAGAGAAAAACAACATCAAGCCTTCCTGTTTTCCATTATGTCATTTGGGCTTTGTTTTGTTTATGTGTGTATATATATATATATATATATATATATGTATGTATATGTATGTATGTATACTTTATTATATGTTATATATAAATGTATTATATAGTAAACATAATAAATTATATGTATTATATATTCATATAATGTATGATTGATTATATTAAATTTATTATATTGTATAATTTAATATGTGTGTTATACATATATTTTTTTAACCATACCTTGGTAAGAATATCTGACATGGATCTACCCTATTAGCAAGGGTTTAAAAGTACAATATGGTATTCATTCCAGGTTCCATAGTGCTTGGCAAATTTCTGGACCTCCTTCATCTTGATTAGCTGAGACTTGATGCCTATTGATCACCAATTTTCTGGTTTCCCTCCGAGAGGCCATCACAACTACTACCATCCACTCCCCATCTGCTATCTTGACCATTTGGGTCCTTCGTGTGAAAGCAGTTCATACCGCATGTCTCCTTTGCTGTCTGGATTATCTTGCTTGGTGTAGCACTGTCACAGCTTAGTGATATCGTCACAATTATGTCCATTTCCTTAGGTAATGCTCAGTAGTATTCCACAGTGTATTTCCACATTTCCTTTACCCATGCATCTATCTATGAACCTTTGGGCTGTTTTTATGTCACGACTACTGTCAACTGTGCTGTGCTAAACATGGCAGAGCTAAGGTTGCTTCAAGATCCTTATTTTTGTTCTGTGGGATAATGATCTGCACAGACCTTGAGAACACAGAGTTTGCTATTGGCTCATTGGTCAATAGGTATGTATCTTCTGCAGGTCTGACCCTGCCAGCTATTGCCATGAACTCCTAGAGAAACTCAGTCCTTCCACACTTTATTAGGACTGATGAGAAACTTCAGTGCTGTGGATGGGAGAGCAGTCCTGACCTTGGAAAGAGAAGAACAAAGAATCAGAGCTCTGCTCTGGGCCAGCCAGAGCCCCTGGGGTTATGGCCATTTTCCTCCTTTCTCCCATCACATCTCTGAAAGCTCACTCAACACTCCTGGGTCTTGGTTAGTTTTTCTTTGTCAAGTTGACCAAACTAAAGTCATCTGAGAAGAGGGGACCTTAACTGAGAAGCTGCCTCCTATAGTCAAGCCCTTGGAACCTTTTCTTCATTGATAATTGGCATGAGAAGGCTTAGGCCACTGCAGATGCTGCCATCCCTGGCCCGGTGGTCCTGGATTATGTAAGAGAGCAAGCTGAACAAGTCAGAAGAAGCAAGTCAGCAAGCAGCACTCCTCTAGGGCCTCTACTTGAGTTCCTGCCTCTGGTTCCTGCCTTGAGTTCCTGCCCTGACCTCCGAGGATGATGAACTGGAAGCTGTAAGATGAACTAAACTCTTTACTCGCTGAATTGCTTTCTGTCGTGGAGCTCATCGCAGCAGTAGAAACCCAACGAGGACACCCTGCTTTGGCTCTGAAACAGCAGTCTGTGACTAGATGCCAGGGAAGTCCATGTGTGGTCCCTGAGCTAAGAAGCATCTTCCATGCACCAAGAGATACAGGGCTCCCTGTGATCCCACAGATGTGTGGAAGGGAGGGTCAAGGCTGGAGAAGTTCTCACCCCCCCCCATAACCTGCCTGCACCCTTCCATGCTAACATACTGTGAACGGAGCAGAAGTGACAAAACCAATCCATCACCCCGGAGCCAACACAAAGAGGAATAGAGAGGTTAACAGAAATTGATGACACCCCCGCTGGATTCTTACACTGATTCGGCCGGCCTTCGGATTGAAATAGACAAAGATTTATAGGTCCGAGCGAGGACGCAGGCTCCTCTTGATTGCCTTGATTTTTTTATGTGCTCCTGCATATTTATTCGCAAGCTCATCACCGGCTTGTAGTGTTAGAATGCTGATTTGATTGTACATTGCGAGAGGAGCTGGCATTATGCAGCCATTTGCATGATGCTAGCGAAATCACTAGAATGGTGTCTGATGTCGTTGGCCAGAACGATCACTCCTTCTCACCTGCCTGCAAAAGCTGGATTGGGTAATATTTTTTTTTGAAAGTCGAATTTCCTTTTGCCTTTCTGAGTGTAAAAATAAAAAAGGGGAATTATTCCGTATCCTGCGGATGAAAAATTGTATTTTGTCATGCCTCCAAGGGCTACAGCAGTATTGGGCTTTTATGAAATCGTTTGATATCGGGGCCTTGCGTTTCGAGTTCTGACACAAATTTTTCCCCCCATGACATTATTCCTGAAAGTTTTTATCAGTCCATTGTGACAGAAAATTGATTATTATCCCTGACATTTGATGGATAGCTTTCATAAAAGTGTCTTTTTTATTTTTTTCCCTAGGATTTCACGTTGGCCTCTAAAGTCCTTCCTGACCAAAGGAAAAGGGAAAAAAACTAAAAACTTCCTCAAGACGCAAAAAATGATTTTCCTCAGTCCAATTGTAAACCCTCCTCTGGTATCCGAAGTATGGACCGATGTCTCAAAATGAAGGAAATGCAGAGGTCTGAACTCGCCTTTTCCACTTGCTCCTGCCAACAAGAATTCAGAGAGCACCTGTGTGGCAGTCCCCGGGACTCGTGTCCCAAATCCATGATTTATCACAAGACAGTCCATTGGTGGGTGTAAATGAAAAATCCTAAAGGCAACTTTTAGACGTGTTCTGCATTCAGATGTTGTTCGGGGACCCTGCTCTCTTGGACTGTGTCCAGTAGAGAAAGAAACACCTCTGCTAACTGCTCCAGTCTCTCTGAAGGCACAGGGGTTATTATTATCTGCTATGTAGTCCACAGCCAAGGTCCACCGCTTCCGTGTAGTGTATCCATCCACTCAGTTCATCATAACACATGGTGCTGCGACATGGATGATGGTCTCTCTGTGCTCAGAGAAAAGTCTGGAGGGTTGTTACCTTGACATAGATTCCCACACCATCACTTCAGTAATGTGTCCTGTCTTCCACCCCCCCACCCTCCACAGTGCCTATAGAACCCACAGGAGGAACCTATAAGACCGTGGTTTCTATAGGAATAACAATAGCCTACCCCTTTGGGAATCTGTTTTAAACATAATTATTTTCTCAAATAGAAACATAGGTACATATGCAAAGTCATCTGTCAGAAACCCAATTCTGGGGGTCAGAGAGATGGCTCAACAGTTAAGAGGGCTTGTTACTCTAGGAGAAAACCAGGATTCAGTTCCAGGCACCTGCATGGTGGCTCATAACTGTCCCTTAACTCCATTGTCTGGGCTTCTGACATGCTCTTCAGCCCTCTCTGGGTACCAGGCATGCAGACAAACATATAAGCATAACACTCACACACAAAAAATACAGTAAATAAAACTTAAAAACAGATAAAAGTCAGTCAGACCACAGTGAATTCCCAGCCCCAGCTAGGGTCTTATCTGATCTCTTCACGACATGCTGGGGGTCCAAATCTAGTCTTGCTGGAAGTCCAATTCAAAATGTCCTCAACAGCCTCATGTTCTGAATTCAGCTTGTGTCACCATCTTGAAGGCTTTGGAGCCTGTAGGAGGCAGGGCCTGCCTTTAAGAAATGTTCACTAGAGGTAGCTCTTATGCTTTGTCCACCAGCATGTGGGGAGCTTCCCCGACAGGCTCCTGCTGCCCTGGGGCCTCTGTGCCATGTCTCAGGTTGAAGTGCCTCTGAAACTGTGATCTAAAGCGAGTCTCTCCTGACATCGCTTGGAGGCATTTTGCCACAGAGACATAATACAGAAGGCTTTTCAGACATCGTTCCAGCAAGATCAAGTTCAGTCAGGCAGGGGAGTTGAGGGACTAGCTTCCGTAAAGTGTTAAAGAAGCCAAGAACTGCACTGATATCGGGGGACAACGATTCAGATCTTGAGCAGATCCTCCAGCGTGAAGATCTGTCAGGACACTCAGGGCGTGCATGTGCCTTGAAGAGGAATTCTAGCTCCCTGTCACAGACGAGGCGATTTAAGCCCTTAGCAACTATTTCAAACTTCACGAGGAAAAGGGACAGTGTCAACCTCACTTCTCCAGGAATTTTCCTCAGGCCCTAACTCACTCCTCTTGAGAGCTGGGCTGTGTTAGACATTGAAATTTGTCCCTATTAAATACACCAGGATCTTTCCCCTTTAAAATAGAAAATAGTTATAATATGAAAGCTCAGCTTCGCGGACTGTCGGAATGTTCCAGTCGGCCACCTGCCGGCGGCACTCTCCTCATTCAGGGAAAGGTCTAGTGGCCACAGGGCAACTAGAAAGCAGCCGATAGATATCTCCTTCCTTTGCCCCTGACCTCACTTCAGGCCTGGTGGAGACTTGTCCCCACAGTCCCTCTGGGGTATTCTGATGAGCACGGATGGTTACTGGAATAAACAGGAGCAGTAGGGTCTATGGGAAGATGAGCCTCAAAACAGCCCGTTGAGCACAGGAGGGAGGAAATGCGATTGGATGGCTCTAATGGGACTTGCTAAAAGTGAGCCTATCATGAGAACTAGACATGGTGCTTAAAATGCACATTCTTCTTATTAAGAGAGAGAAATTAATATCTGCTCATTATAGAGACTTTAAAACATAATAAAATTATACCCCATATGAAAAAAATCATGTGTAACTCCCGAATCTACATTAACTCCGACATCTGTGTCCCTGAAATGGCTGGGTTTTTGTTTGTTTGTTTTTTGTTATTATTTTGTTTTCAGTTTTTTTGGTTTGCTTGTTGGTTTTTGTTCTTCCTAAATGCTCATGGGCACGTCTACGAATTATCAAATTGGCATTGTTTGCTGTATATTGTTTTTAGACTGTCCTTTTAAATTTAACTAACATCACATTCCAGGCCTAGGCATGAACTACTCCTTGAAAGCAAGAGATGAAATGACAATTATTTCTAATCACATGTTCATAGATCAACATATTTTTATTTTGTGCAGTATGCCCAACTATAATAAACAACCAAGTGGCATCTGGCTTTTTAGGTCACAACGAGAGCTGTGGCATCTTCAGGTACTCACGCTGTATGAGCCCATTGTGAGAGAGACTCTGTAAGCCTGTGCCACAGGGGAGGAGGTGGGGGTGAAAGGCTTGGTTTCCCCAGGGCCATAGACTACATAGCAAGAGAAGAAGAGAGACTGTGCCATAAGATAAAAGGCAGGTAATGCCTTTCAGAAGGAATTCTTCACACAACATTGTGAAGCAAAGCAGGAGGGGGGAGGGGGGGATGCTTCCATTCGTCCATTTCTCCATTTCCGCACTGTGCTCACGAACACAGCCTTTCACTTTTGTCTACCTCACCATCTAAGGAGGAAGGGTTTTATCTCCTGGAGTCTTTATGAGGCTCAACTGAAACCGATGAGCACCAGAAACACGCAGTGTAGACATCGCCAGCCAATGACAGTGCTTGTTGTTGGCATTTGCCCCAGGTAGCCCACAGCAATCAGACCAGCATCTCATCTGGGATACCCAGTGTGCAAACACTCAGGTTCAGTCATGCATTTCCTTTAAAAACTGATGTTGCCATTGAGAGCTGGCCACACAGTGAACTTCAAAAGCTGAGTCTACTACAACCCTGTGGTCCTTACCCAGGGTGACAGCAGAAGAAGGAGAAGAGGGGCTAGCACAGTTCCTGACGCTAGGTTTGCCCTGGGCCTTCAGAGCCTAGGTCAATGGTAGAGCCAATGAGGGCTCACTTTGGAAACCAGAGAACAGGATAGAACTTTGATAAGTCACCACTGAGCCTCCTGAAAAGGTCGGCATTTTCCTCCTCCGTGTAGAATAATAAATAATAATCGTCCATAACTTTCTCTCTAGACCTCCTATGTGAAGCCACACTGTTGAGGGCATTCATGCTGTATTCTACAGCCTATTGGGCTTGGAACAACTGAGTCTCCACTGAGATGTGTGGCGAGTGCCAAATCATACTTGATTTAACAGCAGAAGGATTCCAAGTCTTTCTTCAATGTGAGGGGAAGGCGGGTGGGGAGGGGCTCACACACCACAGTGTGTACATTTGTCAGAGAACAGCTTGAAGGAGTCGATTCCCTCCTTCCACCCTAGGAGCCCCAGGAATTGAACTCAGGTCATCGGCCTAGGCAGCAGGTGCCTTCACCAGCTAAGCCATCTCCTTGGTCCTTTTAATACTAAAGAGGCCAAGAGCAACTGTGTAAATATCTTATTCTATTTCTCCCACACAGCAAGAACAGTGTTAGCCTCTGCGCCCAGGCTCTGCCATGGTCACTTTAAGTGAATTCTCCCGGCCAACACACAGTGTGAGAGAAGGCCTGAAACCCTGTATGTGCCTCAGACCGCACAGACACTCAACAGAGAAAGAACAGTGCCTATGGCATCAAGACCACCTTCCTCCTGCCTTCCATTGCACTGGGGCTCATAGCTCAGGGGTGCAAGAGGAGGAGAAATGTTCTAGAGTGGTTTCCAGGCCAGAGGGTCTCCTAGCATTCTGGGTGAAAAAAAATCTTTCTGTATATTTTGGAGAAAAGGATGTCTTTCCCCCACCCAAGAATCTCTCAGAAAAGAAGGAATTTCTTTATATGCATATATTTCGGGGGACCTAGAAAAATCCCTCTGGCCAGAGCTAGTAATGTTTGCCTGAAATCTCAGCACTTGGAAGGCAGAAGCAGAGGGTTATGAGCTAAAGGCTATTCTTGGCTACATAGCACGCTTGGGGCCAGCCTGAGCTATATGAAGCTCTGTCTCAAGTAACAAAACAAACCATAAAAACAATTTTAAAAAAACCTCTCTACCATTCACTACAGACACAAACAATTTATACATAAACATATTTGTTAGCTATTTGCCTGGATTCTAATCTAGCTTGACAGTCCAAAAGCGTTCTTTTGTTTTGGGTGAAATGGTGCCATGTTTGACAGTAATCACTTCAAATTATTCCATTATTTATTCATCTATATGTGCACGAGGGGGTGTGCTTATGGAGGTCAGAGGACACCTTACAGGAGACCGTGAGCTCTCTCTCCTCCCGTCATGTGGCTCCCAGGTCTTCAGGCTTGGCAGCAAGCCCCTCCATTTGCCGAGCCATTCTGCCAGGCTGGAAGGTTTTCTTAAAGAAGGGGCAAGCTTTCCGGAACCCAGAGGCTGTGTTGCTCTGAATCTTTCTTTCTAAAACCCTTACTGGTGGTCTAAGAAGAAATGGGAAGTTCTCAGGCACTTCATGATCACCTTCATTATCTGACAGGTTGTGTTTCTCGAAATTAAAGAGAGTAGAGGAGAACACTCTTAAATGAGATTCTGAAAGCATCCACTTTCCTTGGGCATTTTCAAGGGGATAATTCTAGAGGCGGGTCGCTGAAGTGAGTGCTGTTGATACGATAGCTTTTTAAAGATTCCTGATTTTGCAAAAATTCAAATCAAACCCGAACCAAAAAAAAAATTAAATAAATAATAAAATAATACAAAACAAACCCACTCAAACTGACGAGGTGATTATCAGATCCTTGGTTGTCTGTGTGTAATGCTTCTATTTGTAAGATCTCTTGTATTCACACTTTCCAGCTAAGTGCTGTATTGCTGGGTACTTTAAATACGTATGCATAAATGTATTAATGAGATAAGTATAAATACACATTTAATGCTTTCATCTTTATTCCTAAAGTTTGCAGGTTAGACTTGACTGAAATTTCTCAAAATCCTCAATCTTCTCACTTGAGAGAAAGAGATCCTAGACAAGGAAGCCTCCGGTTGGGATGGAGGAGGCCTCAGACAAAGTTGGGAGAAGGTAGATTCTGAGGACAGCTGTCTTTCCCTCTGGGTTCTCTAGAGAAAGCAAGCCCGTGTGATGAATGTACCTATGGAGATTGGGGTGTTTTATCGAAGTGACTCCCATGTTTATGAACCCTGGTGAGTCCAAAACACACATAGCAGGGCATCACTTAAACACTCAGGATTGCTGTCGGTGCTAACGAAGCCTGAGAATGCTGTGGAATCCCCTCTGTCTCAGCAGCACCCATCCCCTGTTCTGTACGCACCTCCAGCTGATGAGAAAGAGTCCAGCCACATCAGGCTTGCATGTCAACCTCATGCAAAAACAAACAAACAAACTCAATCAAAGAAACATCCAGGATAAAGTTTCACCAAACATTGAGGAACTGTGGGTCAGTCACTGATGTATTAAAGTGGAATTTAAAGATACCTTTGGGATTCTTTGGAGACCCATGCTGTGGAATCTGGAGAGCAGATACCAGGGAGAAGGAGAAAGTGGTTCCTGTCCTCCGTTTACGAAAACCACTGCTTCCACAGTGATATCCTAAGCTTCCGAACAGCTCTCTGTTCCTGTAAGAGTTACTGTTTCGTGTTGACTGTTGAAGCATGGAGTGTCTGCAGAGGAAGAACTCGACCCCAAGCTCCATAACACAGATTTTTAAAGAGCAAAACAATCAGCCCGATACCAGAGAGCAATTTCTTGAGATGGAGGAAGCTTTTCATACCCTGTGATCTAAGCTATAGTCCCTGCCTTGCTTGCTGTTTGGAAAAAGTCATACAGAGGACTGCAAGGGCTCTCCCTCTGCTGGCTGGGTGGTGTGGTCTAACATTTGTCATCCTCTGATGAATATAGCAAAACTTCCCACGTCCTGCAAAATATTAAGAGGCAGAGGCTTGGGGGGGGGGGCTAGGTCATGAGGCTGCACCCTTATGAGTGAGATTAGTGTCCTTGTGTCCTAAGGGAACCTATTTGCACCTTCCTCATGAGCACAGCAAGGAAGTGTCATCTTTGGGGCAGAGTCCTCACTAAACAACTGAACAGTGCTGTGGTCTTGGACGTCCTGGCACCAAGGGTTATGAACACTGTAAGTCAACCCATCTAGAGTGTTTTGCTATCACACGAGGAACAGACTAAGACACTCACTAAGGAAGAATACTCCCAGATCCACGGTTGGCCTCCACTCTCAGCTCCCTTGACAGTGTGAGCATGTGGCCTCACTACAGAATGTGAGTAGATGTTCAAACCCATTTCAGGCCTGTAAGTAATTCTTGTTCATTAAAAGAACTGGGGAGAACGAGAGTCACACTGCCCGAGTCCTCAAAAGCGACACCAAGCAGAGCCGCTTTCCTCATGAGTGAGTGCTTTTAGCCTTGTGCTAAACCATTGAGTTTGTCTTGTTTTGTTATAGCAACTCACCCTACCTGATACGCGGGCACTACTACAAAAACAGCATCTTTGTCCAGATTCATCCTGGGGAATACACTCAGAGGCGTGTTTTATTACGGCTGGTTATAGGCCAAAGTAGAATCAAAGGCGCTAACAGGCTATTCTTGTTCTCACCTAGATAGGCTCCAGAGATTTCTCGAACCCTTAAAAGGGGAGACAATCACTTATCCCAGAGCTGGTTCTCTGTGTGAGTATGTGCGACATCCAAGGACGGGGATCTGCAGAAGATGACACAGAGCAAGTACTTGGTAAACGAGAAACATATTGAGTCACCCTGAGCAGCTCTTAGACAGGGCCACTGGGAGGTGTGAGCACTCAGCTTTGGTCCCAGATCAGAAAGAGACAGGCAAGCAGGTGGCCTATGGGACGTGGATTTGAGTGAGTCAGACAGTCGAAGCAGACACAGTGATGTGATTTGAATGAGGAATGTCCCTCCTAGGATCCTGTGTTTAAATACTCGGTCTCCAGTTGGCAGCACTGTTCGGGGAGCTTCTGTAACAGGTTGGAAAGGCAGCCTTGCTAGAGGAAGCACATGACCAAGGGGTGGGCTTTACGACATTATAGCCCTGTCCTGCTTGTAGTCTGCGCTCATTACTTCCTTAGTGTAGTTGAGATGGGAATCTATCAGCTCCCCTCTCCGCCATTATGGAACCCACATCTAGAACTTTAAGTCCCCCCAAATCCTTTCTTCCTTGAGTTGCCTTTGATCATGGTATCTTGCCACAGCATCACGAGGTGACTCCTACACACAGGAATATGCGGAAGGTGCAAGGTGCCTTCCCAGCTCTGCCCATCTGCGTTCATCCTACCAGCTCTTTGTGGAGGCGCTGAGACACCTCCCCTTTCACACCCAACCCCAGGCCCGATCCACACACAGCTGGATCCTGTGGCCACCAGACCTTGAAATCGGTTATCCAGCATATTATCAAATGCTTGTTCAAATTCATGGGCAGCCCCACAGCTCTCTACCCCTTCTTATCCACAGTCCTGTGGGAATGAAAGGAAAACAATAGATTCATTTCACAAAAATCATCCCATTTACATATTTTTATCATGAGCTCAAGGAATGATTTTAATTAAACCGTTTTTAAAGAGGAATAAAGGAAAAATGGTAAATATTTAACACCTAATCAAGGGAAGAGAAGCGTGAAGCCCAAACCCTCATTACGCTACGTGGATGGAGGGTGAGCCTTGGAAGCTGCCTGAGTCTGGGCCCCACCCTGCCTTATCAGGGGAGTGACAAGGGGCCAGACACGTCCCGTCTCTGAGATGCATCTGAGAAGAGTGGGGAGGATGCCAACCTCGTGGGATTGTTGCCAGAAAGGCTTAATAGCATGAGAGACAACAGTGGGCAATCTTTCAAGATTGGGCATTTCTGACCAGGCACTTTACCCAGATGGCAGCAGAGAGTCGGTGTGTTCCGACCCTATAAAGAGAGCACTTGGGGGCTGGGGAAATGGCTTAGTCGGCAATGGGCTTGCCAGGCAAGTGTAAAGATCTGAGCTTGGGGCCCTAACAGCCGTGGAAAAATCCAAGCAAGGTGGCCCATACCTGGTTCTCAGCTCTGAGCGATTACTGGCCATCCAGACTCGTAAGGCAGCCTGACTCCTATGTTAAGGAGAAGAGTGATTTAGAGAAGACATTGAACCTTGACCTCTGGCCTCCATGTGTGCATGCTCACACAGGCATGTACACAGGCATGCATGCAGGAACATGTATCTGCACACGTTCTATATATGTACAGAAAGAAGAAAGCACTGCTCAATTTGTCACTGTGCTTAGGAGTAAGCAAAGGTTGAAGGGACTCAAGTGTCTTGCCTACCATGGCCCAGGAATGGACAGATGGCTGTCCTCAACAACCTGTGTTGCTGGAGTCTGGAAAACTGTTTTAGGTCTTGGTTCATCTTGTCTAATTCCAGTTCTTGGAATGCATATGTATGATAATCTATTTCTTTTAAAAATATTTATTAAAAACTTTCATAAAATAAGCCAGGCAGTGGTGGCACACAGCTTTAATCCCGGCACTCGGGAGGCAGAGGCAGGCGGATCTCTGTGAGTTCGAGGCCAACCTTGTCTACAAGAGCCAGTTCCAGGACAGGCTCCAAAACTACAGAGAAAAAAAACCAAAAAAACCTTTTATAAAATAGATTTTGATCATATTCTTTCCCCTCCCACAACTCCTCCCAGATCCTCCCCTACATATGAACCTCATGGTTTCTCTATCTCTCAAATAAAAAAGAAAATGAAAAGAAAAAGAAAAAAACCAAAAATTAACACAAACTAATAAAAAAAAGGTAAGACAAAAATATAAAAACAAAGCAAATCATATACAAAGAAACATAGAATTTGTTTTGTATTGGCCAGCTTCTCCTTGGCATGAGGCCTGCCCCAGAGTGTTATTGGTATGCCCAGTAACACTCCACTGGAGAGCAATGGTTTTCCCTTTCCTAGCAGGTATCAATTGCAAATAGGTTCTCAATTAAGGGCAGCATCTTGTATCCACCTCCTCTTCTCAGTTCTGGGACTTTGTACAGCTTGAGTCTGTACAGGTCGCGCATTGCCAAAATCTCCATGATTTCACGTCTGTATCAGCCCCAGTGTGTCTGGAAGACACTGTCCCTTGGAGACACACCTGGTACCTCTGGCGCTTACAATCTTTCCACCTCCTCTTTTCATAGATCTCTGAGCCTTGAGTTAAGAGTCTTGCTAAAGACGCCCTACTTAGGGCTGAGTGCTCCACAGTCCCCCACTCTCTACTAACTGTCCTAGTGTGTGTCTCTCTGTTAGACCATCTACTGCAAGAGGAAGCTTCTCTGTTGCAAGTTGAGGGATGCACAGACGTGTCAATTTACTTCCCAAGTAGATGCCAAGAGAAAGTCCATCCAGCTGTCACTCCAGATAACTCAGTGTGATGGTTGGCTTTCACTGTCAACTTGACACTACCAAGAACCACTTGAAAAAAAGAGTCTTAATGGAGGGTTGTCTACATGGAGTTGGTGGTCTGTGGGCTTTCATGTGGGGGATTGTCCTAAGGTAAGTGATAGGTGAAGACCCAGTCTACTGTGGGCAATACCATTCCCTAAGCAGGAGGCTCTGAACTGTTTACGAGTGCAGACACTGAGCTGAACACAAGTGGGTAGGCACACATACATTAGTTTCTCTCTGCTCTTAGCTCTGGCTGTGAGGCGCCTCGCTGCTTTAAACTGCTTTCACCCTGACGTCCCCGCAATAGTGGACTGTACCCCGGAACTGTAAGCTAAAACAAACCCTTTCTCCACTCAGTTGTTTCCTCTCAGCATATCTTATCATAATAATAGAAATGAAGTTAGAAGACCCAGCAGTGGCTTCCACCTGCCCCCATCTATCAATAAAGTATTTGCAAAACATGCCTGCAAATATTTTCCATCAGGGACACTGAGAACCTGGGTTATACAAAGGTAGATGATGTCCAAGAGCCCTGCTCTAAAACAGGACACCATGTGATGTCTGTTTCCCACCATCCAGGCACCTGTTTCAAAAACTGGACTGCAACGAGAGGGAGGCTGTGAGTGGCAGAAGTGTTTGAGAGCCCAAGTACTGGGAAGGCCCTGAAAGCCCATCGGCAGGAGGCATGCTATTATCTACCCCATTCCCAGAGTAAGGGTCTGAGGCAGGGTGCAGAAGTAGAAACAGATCCTCAAGCCCTGTGCTCCGTGCTCCACTGAGATGATTGCATGGCTGTTCCTGCAATCAGTTCTGAGAAAATTGCTCCTCCCCAATTAACTTCCCCTTATGCAATAATTTTTAGTTGATGGCATTGAATTGCTGGGAAGGAAAAAACTGTGTGCATGTGTGTGCATGTGTGCCCATGCCTGTGCATGCGAGGAGGTGTGAAAGTATGTATGAATGTGTGAGTGTGTGTGCATGTGTGTGTGAGAGAGAATATGTGTCTGACTGTGTGTGCATGTGTATGAAAACACTGTAAGATTGGACCCAAGACCTATTAAACATATATGTTGGTTTATTTTCAAACATATTTGAGTTACACCCTTTTTATTTTTGAGATAGGGTTTCTCTGTCCTGGAACTAGCTCTTATAGACCAGGCTGGTCTTGAACTCACAGAGATTCATCTACCTCTGCCTCCTCAGTGCTGGGATTAAAGGTGTGCGCCACCACTGCCCAGCTCTGAGTTACACTCTTAGTGAATAACAAGTTTTTCTTTTTGCTTTCTCTTGTTTCCTTCTTCCTTCCTTGCTTGCTTCTCTCCTTCCTCCCTTCTTTCTCCCCTTTTCTTTTTCCTTCCTCCTTTCACTTCCATGCTTTCCATTCCTTCTTTCCATGCTTTCCCTTCACCTCATCCTTGCCCTGTTACAAGCACCATCCATCCTTCATTATGAGTCATCGGAGAGGAAGAAGCTCCGCCTCCCAGGCAGGCCCCTGGAAAGCTAGCTCTTCGGAAGCTTCACATGTCGATAACTCTTAGTGCTCCTCTTCTCATCTCTCTCTGTGTCCAGCTTCCTTTGACATTTGCAGCTACTACGGAGGCTTCCCCAGGGCTCTTTTCTTCAAGGATGAGGGAAAGCAACTGATTGACTGGAATGGAATCTCCTTCACGTTCTTCACTAAACCCCACACTGGCATCAGGGGGTCTCATTGGATTTTTGCAGTTAGGTATCAAGGATTGGAAGTCTCTCAATGATGCCATGTTCTGTGATATATAGGGACCAGAACCTGGGGAAGCAAAGGCTTAGTTGTGCCCATGTATGAGCATCTACAGTGAGCATCACCTTCAGAATGTCTGCCTCTATCTGTGACTCTTATTACAGAAAGGAACATTCCTAGTGTCCCTAGCAGGGATCACCCCAGCCAATGACTGGACCTAATAAAAGCTTTGCAGGACAAAAGTAGGGTAAAGGGCAGAGAATAGAAGAGATTTGTTGTAGGAGGGCTGTTTGTTTGTTCCCAGCTGCTCAGCCTCGAAATAATCACTCAGAAACTATATTATGTAAATCACTGTTTGGCCAATAGCTTAAGCGTATTTCTGGCTAACTCATATCTTAAATTAACCCATCTCCACTAATCTGTGTATCCCCATGAGGCTGTGTCTTATGGGGTAAAGTTCCAGCATCTTTCTCTGGTGGGGCTACATGACTTCTCTGGCTCCGCCTTCTTTCTCCCAGGATTCAGTTTAGCTTTCCCCACCTAGCTCTCTGTTCTGCCCTGCTATAGGTCCAAGGCAGTTTCTTTATTAATCAGTGGTGATCACAGCATACAGAGGGGAATCCCACATCAGAGATTGTTCTCAAATGTCTTTTGGTGCAACCATCTCTCTGACCTCCAGGTTCCCCCTCCATCCTCACATGTGACTACATGACACTGGGTCTTCACCCACCTGTCACTTATGCATGTCTGAGTTTGCAAGCATGGATCTGGATTGTGACCCCTGTACTAAGAACTCAAGTTGTCCCTTGCAGGATCCCCTGGATTGATCTAGCAATTTATCCCCAGATATCTGTGTTTCCTTCCAGGAACCAGAACCACTTACAGCTCAACAGAAACAGGCCATAAGATGGATGTCTGCCACACAGCAGTATGAGAGAATGAGCTGGGAACACCAAGTGAAAGTAAAGGTGGAGGCTGTGAAATAGGCAGTGTCTTGGATGGGAGAACTCCAGGGAAGTGAAGGGGCTCACAGAGGTCTCCAAAGAGGTAAATCATCCAATGAAGTGATCCTCATCACTCTCATCATTACTCAGCTGACTTCTTCTCTGGGTGGGGGATGCAGCTGTTAAGTTCACAGTCCATCTTCACAGAGATGTATAAAGGCTAATTTTTCACAACTAGAAAAATTATATACACACACACACACACATATATATAATTTAAAATAGGGAACACTAGCTGTATGTCTCTCCCTTTCAATTCTAATACAGGCGGGTTTTGCCTCTGACTGTTAGTGGGTGACAATAAAGATTCTGTTGTTCAAGATCATCTCTAATATCTCAACGTTTCTCTGTGAAACACCTCCTCTGCCAGAGCCTGAAGTTATGACTAGGTAGTCACATCTGCGCCAGGTGAAATTTGTCTTCATCGGCTGTCCAATCTATTGGCTGTTGCCTAGCAACACGTCAATCATACTGAGAATTTGCTGGAATAAATTAGAAGCATAGTTGCCATAACAACTACCTTTGTTAGTTAATTAAATTGATTTGACTCGGACTAGGCATTGGGGAGCTATGCTTGTTATGTGAAGTAATAGTATTCAATACTGAGGTACTGATTTTCACTATGGTGTTAACAACATCCTCCGAGGTTGAGATCTTGTGGTCTATCATCAGAAGCTGTTCTTTGAGACTCCAATGTTCTTATGTCATCTATTCTCACAGTCTGAGAAACAAGGACTCCATAGATAGATAGATAGATAGATAGATAGATAGATAGATAGATAGATAGATACATACATACATACATACATACATACATAGATATGTATATAAATATTAGATAGATAGATGATGATGATAGATGATAGATAGATGATAGATAGATGATAGATAGATAGATAGATAAATAGATGATAGATAGATAGATAGATAGATAGATAGATAGATAGATAGATAGATAGATAGATAGATGTAGGTACATATATAGATATATAAAGAGAGAGATATACAAATATAGATCAGTTTATAGAGATATTCAGTATTTTATTAAATCACTCCACAAATGCCTATTGAGCTAAAAAGACTTCTTTGAAGTGCATTGCGTGTAAGAGATACAAGTGGATTTCAATCACCTAACCTGACTATGATGGGAGATTCACAATCCACGGGTGCAATGAAGCATCAAAGTTGAAAAACACAGAAGTGTGAAAAAGTTCTTGGGATGAAGAGGTGGCTCAGCAGTTAAGAACTCTTGCTTCTCTTCCAGAAGATCCCAGTTCTGTTCCCAGCACAACATGGTGATGCAAAACCATCTGTAACTCCAGTTCCAGGGGATCCAACTCCCTCTCCTGGTCTCTTGGGGGCACCAAGCCAAATCTTGTGAATTAAAAATATACTCCAAGGCCCAACAAAATTTTCATTTGGGTCAGTGTTCCGGTTCTTCCTTGACTTTGGTTCTGTAAGGTGTCATTGCTGCTTGAGGGTGGGAGGGGGTAATTAGC
>NC_022009.1:42799249-42811359 GCF_000317375.1 Microtus ochrogaster
AAGAAGAGGGGCTGGAATGATGGCTTAATTGGCAAAGTGCTTGTCAGATAAGCATAAGGACCTGAGTTCAAATCCTTAGCACCCATGTAAAAAGCTAAATATGGTGTGGCAGTGTTGTGCCTTTAATATGGTTGGTGAGGATGTTTGCAGCATGAGGCTTCCTGGGACTTGCTGGTTATTTAATATGACCATTTGTCAGGCTCCAGTGTCATCGAGAGAGCCTGTCCCAAAAGATAACATGGAGCATAACTGAGGAGGTCATCCCACATGACCTATGGGCTCCACACACATGTGTACAATGTACCCCGAGATACCGAGATGTATACTAATACACAGAATGAAGAAGAAACAAAGAGAGAGGGAGGAAGTCTTCATGGGTGTATGACATGGAGCTTGTTTCTAAGCCCAGGACGTGCTACATAGGTCACTGACCTGAGCATGCCTCTGGATAATGAGAACCTTTGACTTCAAGAGGATGTACCACTTGTTTGGCAATGCTGCTCCTTGATTTGAGAGTGTCTTGGCCCCTCTGGCCTCCATCCACTAACCCTTAGCATTGTCCCCTGACTACAAACATCGGAGTGATCACACAACAGGACACCTATATTTTCAACACACCTGCTTTAGCCTCTGAGAGCTCCATGGAACCAAGCATTCTCAAGAGCTCCTTAAGAGCAGCCAACAGAAAGGGTAGAGTTGGTGACCTTACTGCCATGCAGATGATGGAACTGGGACCCCATGGAAGAGCCAGAGTGAGAGTCCAGCTAGGGCCCTTCTTCAGTGCCCATGGATTTCTCATGAGGCAGCTGCTGATGAATTGGCTGGCATAAACAATAATGGCACAGTGCCACTGGGGTCTTATTTGTGCTCCTTTATCATTGCGTGTGTGCGGAGAAAGCCCCATTCGGTGCCACCCATCCCCTTCATCTCTCACACTGTCAAACTCCTTTCTGCCACAGAGCCAGCCTTGAGCTTTTGTTTGGATGGCACTTCATTCTGCAGTGACCTTGTACATAGGGTTTCCCTTTAAAATGGATGTGTCTAGGCAGTAAAGAAAAGAATCTTGGGACTCATTCTCTGCCCAAGCTACCTATGAGTGTGAGTCAGAGGATAAGATATTCTAGTTGAGCCTAGGAGAGCAAGGAACAGCACTGCAGACAGAAGGAAAGACAGCAGAAGCTCAGCAGCCTGGCAGAATGTGTGCATGTGTGTGCACATGCATGAGGACATCCGCAGCAACGCAGTGAGACAGATGTGGAGGCGCGGAGAGGGCTGTGGAGAAAGAATGTCTGTACCCTGTGCAAAGTAATAGCAGAATCAGATCACTTTCCCCTTGAAGGTGAGGGTCAAGAGGGGTGATGGCGGCTAGTGAATGAGATACTTTTGTGATGTTTAAATACAAATTGAAAGTTTACCCCCTGCTTAAAATGCAGTTTGATGATTTCTACTTAGTGGATTGATAGAACTTGGGTACTGTGTGACTGATTCTGAAAGAAGACAAAAGGAAATAGAGCCTCAGGGATACAGGATACAGAGCAAAGAAGACAGGGCTTATATTCAAAGAGCGTCAGCAGAAGTCAAACAGATTTGGGCTTTATTAGGAAGGCTAAATGTGCTCTAATTCTTTGTCCATGTGTAAGAGCTCCTAGAAACACCCTTGCCAGTCCTGGGTCCCTATTCTGATGACTCGGGTGCTGTTTATCTGCTTAAACCCATCAGTTGAGTGGTTTTAGTGCAAAACTTCTTATCATACACAAGGATAGAAACATCTCACAAAAAGAGGAGGGGAGTTGGAAATTCCACAGCATTTTAATAAGCTCCCACCTCTTCCTAACCAAGTCTATCTGATTTACATTTTTAAACTAGAAAAAGGAAACTAAACACACGTGGGGACAATGTTCATTGAAAGACCCACCATTAGGTAGAGACAGAACCATGAGTTCATGACCAGCACAGAATAAATAGGTAGCTGTCAGCTACATAAAGAGACCCTGTCTCAAGATAGATTAGATAGATAGATAGATAGATAGTTAGATAGATAGATAGATAGATAGATAGATGATAGATAGATAGATAGATAGATAGATAGATAGATAGATACATAGATAGATAGATAGATAGATAGATCGATCGGTGGATGGATGGATGGATGGATGGATGGATGGATGGATGGATGGATGGATGGATGGATGGATGGATGGATGGGACAGACAGATAGAAAACAGATGGACAGACAAATAGACAGACAGATCCTACCGCTGACACTCAGCATGTAATAAACTTGGACTTATGAGTTTGCCAGTATTATTTTAAACATATGCACTAACCTGTAGTCAAGGCCATTGTCTCTAAGACCCAGAGATGATGTCTTCAGGAGGGTATTAAAATAATATGGTTTACCTTAATTGAAAACCAGAATTTTAAAGATTTTTTTAAAAAAAGAAACAGTTTAATATATGATATTGAAATAGTTGTCTTATGACTACGACAGTCACCACAAAGGTGATTTTAAGGGCAAAGGAGCCCACAAATACCACAGTCCTCACACCAGGGCTCATTTAAATAGTCTCTTCTTTGCAGTATGTCATGCTCAGAGTACAGCCAAAGTAAAAAACAGTTACTCATGTACATTTCAACATAAACTACCATGCTGGCTTTTCTATAACCAGGCAGTCTTGCCACAGGTGCACTTAATTTTCTAATATTGTTTTTTTCCCTGTGTGTCTTGGTGGGGTGGGTGTCATGGCCCTTTACTGTCTCACAGACTGCAAGTACATTGGGGATACTGAGGCTGCCACTGTGTTCTGAGCATAAACTCGGCCCCTCCAAGAATCAAAATTTGCTTGCCATCAAAACTCCTGGTTTTATTTGGTTTCTTGTCCCCTCTATCATCCCCCAAGCCCCAGCTCCTTACCAAAGGAAACAGAGATAAAGACACAAATCTCAGCAGCTTTGCCCCTCCAAGCCCATTGCTTTTCTAGCCTAGAATCAGTGTGTGTATCGCTGCCTAGAACCCAGCCTCCACCATATGGTCTTTCTCCCGGTGGCTGGATTCCCTCCACTCATTCTGAACAGGGTTCATCAAGTGTCTCCTATGCACACAATGCACACTGCAATTTCTGTGCTTGGAATCATAAAGTCTCCCTCGAAGCTACTCTGCAGACTGAAAGAAACCACATATGATGCACACAAGAAGTTGCTGGGGATGGCAGCATGTTAAAAAAAATTGTTGTGAACACGAATATTTGTATTCAAAATATCACGCACATGTCACAGTAATTCTTAAACTTTGTCTTCAATTACAATAAAAGAGTTCTGCAGCCTCCTACATGTTAGTCAGCTTGCCATTGCTGTGGCGCAACTGAGATGACGAATTAAAGAGGGGAAGTTCATTCTCTCCACTGTCTCAGAGGCTTCAGCCGTAGTTGGCCGCCTCTGTTGCTTTAGGTCCGTGGAGCAGCAGAGACTCATAGCAGTGGAGTGGAGCTGACCCTCTGGGGGAGACCGAGAATCAGAGAGGAAAACCGAGGGAGGGAGCTCCACAGCCAGGAGATAGCCTTCAGAGGCACATCCTGTCCTGTCCCTCCAGCTGAGACCCACCTCCCCAGCCCACCACTTCACAATAAAGCCAACATCAGTGGTGTCTAGCAGTGAATTGCCCTTTTGATAACGTCACAGCCTTTATGATGCAATCGTTTCTTAGATGCCCATCTCTAACACAGCTGCAGTGGGGACCAAGTCTCCAACACATGATCCTTTGAGTGGTAACTTCACATTCAAATGGTAACCCATCCTTAAGCCTATAAGTTGAATGTGGTCCCAAGTCTGTCTTTGAGATTCCTCAGCACAGAGGAAGATGGAGATGGAAGAGAAGTTTTTATGTGTGTAACATGGGGGTGACATTGTGATTTCCGCCTATCTTCTTTTTGTCTGGAGCCAGTAACATGGTTATCTGCTGTGAAAAAAAAAAGGAACTGAGCTAAGGATGAGCTATGGACTAAAAGAGAAACAGAGAGGGGTCTTAGTAAACACCTAATGGTCTCTGTACTTGACCCAAGAGAGAGAGACAGAGACAGAGAGAGAGGATACAGAGAGACACAGAGAAAGACAGAGACAGAGAAAGAGGATACAGAGAGACAGAGAGAAAAGAGAGAGAGAAGAGAGAAACAGAGGGGAGAGAGAGAGGAGACAGGGGAGAGAGAGGAGAGAGAGAAAGGAGAGAGAGAAGAGAAAAAAAAGAGAGAGAGAGAGAGAGAGAGAGAGAGAGAGAGAGAGAGAGAGAAACCAAGCACAAACCTACCACAGTCCTCCCAATCCTAAGATGAAGGTTGACGGACAGTCCTCTACTGACCTTGCTCAGGAGCTGACCACCAGAAAAGCTCCCCACTGTGTTCTTGCAAAGTGCGCCTTGATCTGGCAGTCCCTCGCCCTCCTTAGGATGCACTACTGGAGTGCGGCTTGGGGCACTCTGACCTCAGCATTTCCACACTGCATGCATGAGTCTAATAATCAGAGTGTTCTGCAGATGGAGTTGAATTAGCAGTGGGTGTTCGCTTGCTAGCTGTCATTTCTCTTTGGCCTATGGCAAGAGACCATGTTCCCCCACCATGCTGGCCCATAGGAGACCATGATAGACTATGTCGCAGCAAAGAAGTGTGACGTCATGGCCCAGTTTCCCAAGAGAGTTTAACCTATGTGTGATCTCAGGAATCTTATAAATTGATAGTGGCTGTCTCCCTTCATTGTCTAGAAACTTGTTTTGAAGAAATCCTAATTATATTGTCTGGATAAAATATTAAACGAACAGCTTAGACTAATGTGCAGTTTCTAGGCCTGTGATTGATTTAAGACCCAAATATAGCAAACTGGGTTGGGCTTCATGCTAGGAGCTGGTTCACACAAACAATGCAGGGAAGACAGAAAATGGAATGCTGAATGCAGACCTAAAGGAACCCGGGAGCCAGGCCCGGCACAAAGCTAGAAAGAACTGAATGGCAATTTACAAGGTGCCCTGGGTGGCTGCTTGGTTCCAGACAATTCCAGGTCCTATCATAGAATGCTAATTTTGCCCATTTCCATGCCAATGAAGGGCGACCCTGGAGGAAAATGGTCACACTTCCGCTGGCTTCTTATCACCTTCTCCTATTTTAAAAGCTTGTCTGGGGCTGAGGGGAAGGCCCAGTCGGTGAAGTGTGTGCTGGGCCAGCATGAAGACTTGAGTTGGAGCCTCAGAATCCATGTGGAAGAGCCAGAAGTGGTGGCAAGCATTGTGATCCCTGAATGGGAGAGCCTGAGACAGGCAGATCTCTGAGGATCACTGGTCAGCCAGCATGGCCTAATTGGTAAGTGCCAGGCTAGGGCCAGATGTTGTCTGGAAACAAGGTGGACAGCCACAGCATTGTCCTCTGGTCCCTCACCATGCATGTGTACATGCACATACTGTTGCCATTTTAGCCATTCACTTAGCCTCCCCCACTGGCTCCCAGGAGGCCCCTCTTCTAGTCCCCACCCCGAGACCCCAGAGATGTATTTATCTTTTTCTGTCTCCTGAGCCAGCTTGCTTCAACTGCACCACCACACCCCATCTTCTCGCTGCCTTTTCTCTTGCTGCCTTCTAAACCTATGACACCTTTGAAGCAAAGGCCAAACCCCATCATAGCCTTCCTGGATCTGGAGTGACCCAGTGGCTTCCTCTTCCCCTGATGCTCCAGTGGCTGGGGTCACACCGAGATCTTTTCTAGGTATATAACTGGTCTCTGGCTGTGACTGGGTGGGTTTGTCGATGACGTCTGCAGTCCCTGTAGCCCTCAGCCCTCTCCTCATTCTTGCCCTGTCCACCCTCTGGTACTCTGTCAGTGATGAGAAAGCGGTCTGCATCTTCCTGGTCCAGGTGACTCATCCCATTTGGAGTGCCACTGCATCCAAATGGGATGACTCGCAGCCTGTCGCATGACTGACTCTGCCTGGACGTCAGGGAATCATCACAGGCATTCTAAGCATTTGCCACACTGGTTTTTTTTTTTCAGATCATCATTTTCTTCTTTTTTTCACTTCTTACATTTTTTATTTCACAAGATGTGTATTTTTTTAATTGTTTCTATTGAGCTCTATATTTTTCTCCCCTCCCCTCCCATCCTCTCCCTTCCCTTCTACTCTCTCCCATGATCCCCACACTCCCAATTTACTCAGGATACCTTGCTTTTTCTATGTCCCATGTAGATTAGATCCATGCATGTCTCTCTTAGGGTCCTCTTTGTTGTCTAGGTTCTCTGGAATTGTGCATTGTAAGCTGGTTTTTCTTTGCTTTATGTCTAAAAGCCACTTATGAGTGAGTAGATATTTGTCTTTCTGGATCTGGGTTACCTCACTCAATATGAAGTTTTCTAGATCCATCCATTTGCCAACAAGTTTCAAGATGTTGTTATTTTTTTCTGCTGTGTAGTACTCCATTGTATAAATGTACCACATTTTCCTTATCCATTCTTCGGTCAAGGGGCATTTAGGTTGTTTCCAGGTTCTGAATATGACAAATAATGCTGCTAAGAACATAGTTGAGCACATGTCCTTGTGGTATGATTGAGCATCCTTTGGGTATATACCCAAAAGTGGTATTGCTGGGTCTTAAAGAACATTGTTTGCTAATTTTCTGAGAAACCGCCACACTGATATCCAAAGGTGCTGTATCAGCTTGCACTCCCACCAGCAATTCAGAAGTGTTCTTTTTTCCCCACAACCTCTCCAGCAGAAGTTGTCATCGGTGTTTTTGATCTTGGCCATTCTGGCAGGTATAAGATGGAATCTCAGAGTTGTTTTGATTTGCATTTCTCTCATGATTAAGGATGTTGAGCATTTCCTTAAGTATCTTTAAGCCATTTTAGATTCATTTGTTGAGAGCTTTTTGTTTAGGTTTTTTTTTTATTGGATTGTTTATTCTTTGGAAGAACAATATCTTGCGTTCTTTGTATATTTTGGAGATCAACCCTCTGTCTGAAGTGGGGTTAATGAAGATTTTTTTCCCATTCTGTAGGCTATCATTTTGTCTCATTGACCATGTCCTTTGCTTTACAGAGCTTCTTAGTTTCAGGAGGTCCCATTTGCCACACTTGACAGGTATTATATGACATTTTCTGGGAAGATATGAGCAAACATCACTTCACACTAGATTGGACATTGACGACAGACCAAAGAAACGAATGATTCCACCCGAGCCTCCTAAGGGTGGCTTAGAGGAGGATGTGTGACTCAGAGGCGGCTGTGGCACTGACAAGCATGGGTGACAACTCATGGAAACGTCAACCTTGGAGCTTCCTCCACAGCTCACTGGCACCTTACCCATGCCAGTCCTAGTATCCTCCCAACAACTGTGACTGCTTACATGACCTCAGAGGAGGGGCCTTGGGAATCTTGCAATGTTCAGGAGTTTCCTGAATCTTGTGAGTTCCATTTAAAATAACTTTTCATTTCATTTTAGTGTGTGTGTGTGTGTTCACATATGTATGCACATGTGCGCTTAACATACATGGGTACAGATGGATGAACAGGCACTACAGGGCATGTATGGAAGCCAGAGGACAGCTCTCAGGAATCATTTCTATCCAGGTCCTTAGTGAGATGCAGGAACGGAACTCCACTCATCAGGCCCAGACATAAGCATCTCAACCTGCCAAGCCATCTTGACAGCCCCCTTGCATTCTATGTACATGTTTCCTCTCTCCAGGAGAGCATGTTTCATTTAGAATTAGTTGCGCATTAAAAAGACATACTTGTTTTATAAACCCCAGCACATCCCCTCCTCTTCACAGGAGAGTGTGACTGATGAATGCATCAACCTAGAAGCACCATGGATTCTGCTTGTGGGTGTCACTCGATCTTACACATGCGGGATGCTCAAGAGGCATCAAGAATGTGGGGTGGCAGAAGAGTTAAAAAGCCAGATGAATACATCGGTATAGGAAGTTGCATAGATGAGTTCTATCTATATAGCTCCTATACATGAGGATGTATAATTTCATGAGGATACAGCTTTCCACCTCCAGGACCTATGAACACAGGCATATGAACACAAGAAACTTACCTAAGACTCTAGAAGCAAGTGCACAAATGTGGAAATAGGAGAAAGTGTTTGTGTGTGTTCCCAGTTTTCTCTGTACCCCGAAAGAGCATTCATCTGAATCCTTACACCTCCCACAACTTCCAAGCCAACGTCTTTCAAAGTCAGTCATATCAGCTCAACTAGACCCAAATAAACAGAATAAATAGTAAATTAATACAGAGAAAATCCCCCACTGTCCGGCTGAGCAATCTGAATTTTGGCTTCTACATCTTGCTGGTGTGCGTGCACACAGAGACACGTTTAATGAAGAGTAACTTGGCAGTCCTGGAGGGGAGGGGAGCCATCATGGGAGCTGAGCGGAGGAAGAAAACTAACATCTGAAATTAGCACAGACCTGGCCAGCAACAGATCCTGTGTCATTGGAATGATCCTTGGGCAGACTGTTAGTCAAAGAAACAGTGAGTCCAGCAGCCCATTCCCGGCATAGAGCAGGACCAGTTCTGAGGATCAAAGACTGGGACTAAGCGTTTGTCTTTCTCAGGCTACAGAATGTATTGAGCAGGGGGGAAGTGGCACCATCCTGGGTTGTGAAGAGGTGCTCCCGAGGCTCGTGAATGTGTACAGATTCGGGAGACTTCTGCTCTTCTCTATCTTCTTTTGTCTCTGCATCACCAACAATGATCTTGACTGTGTGTCATGGTTATGGAAACTGAACATTTTTATTCCGTACCCAGTGTCAATCATCTGCTTACAGATGTGTGTTTTATCTTCTCTGAATTGGTTGGCCATCATCTTCAAAGACATCAGAAGCCTTCATACAATAAAGATATAGAAGTCATGAAGAGTGTCAGCAAAAGATTCGGCCATGGTGTATGTGTCACAGATCGGGAGACTCTTATTTTACATGTAATGGTAAAATTTTAAAATGACTATAAGTGAAATATCACTAATATCTAACAATCACCTCCTCCATTATTAATGATTCTCATAATAATAGCAATAATTTAGCAGATTCTCAATGCCACTCTGTCCTGTCTGAAAAAAAATAGTTGATATCTCACCAACTCAAATTCTTCATTTCTTTTGCTTTGGTCTAAATGTTCATGTTCAGATTCTGAATTCTCTTGCCTTCTTGCTTTCTCCCCACCCCCTTCAAGTTCTAGCCTCCCATCTCAGTATTTTCCTCTGAAGTTTCCAGTATGGTTGACTGCAGCTCTCAGGGTTTCCAATGAGAGCGGAACCATCTGTTTCCCACAGAGATCAACTGGAACCAAATCGGCATTGCCTCTATACCTGGTAAGGTGCAGTGGCAAGCAAGACATCTGGCTTCTCTTGTCTGGACTATTTACAGTGATCACAGAAGGGACTCCATGATATCTTAAGGCTCTGAAACCCCACTACCAGAAGTGGAGGAGATTCTGTGCTGGACAAATCATGTGGCTAAGAAATTCACCAGAATCTTAGCATGAGAAAGTGGGACACTACTGAAGAGTTGAGTTTCCCAAAACAGTGTCCATCCGTAGACTCCTGGGTATGACCTCATTGGTCACCACGGCCTTTCTAAATGTTACTATGGTAAGTTTCATAAGATGAGGTCATTTTAGATTAGGGAGGGCTCAATAGCCAAAGACAAGAGGTCCTTTTGAGAAGCAGAAGACAATACACACTGATGTTGAAGTCCCATGAAGAGGGAGACAGAACCCAGCAAGGCAGCCACAGGCCAAAAAAACCTTAAGTCAAACAACTGGAGAGATTATGGAGGGTTATTTATTAGGGCCTTGGTAAGGACACAGTCCTGGTGACAATTGGATTTCAGACACGGAGTTTCCAAAAGGACAAGAGAGTCACAGTATATTGCCTTAAATTACTACGTTCTCTAGACAACTGCCACAGCAACCTTAAGAATCGTATATAGTTGGGGGCGGGGGGTTGTAGAGACTGAAGCAGAGCTCCGGAGGTACCCACGCTAGAGTTCACATTCATAGATGCAACCTTCAGAGAACCAGCTAAGAGTTGGCTAGTCACCAACCAGATGACAAGCACTTCCAGCACACCAATCATGCTAACACACACTCTCAGAAGAGCAATGGACCAATAAAGCCCTGTCTTCCAAGGGACCGATGTTCAACCGCTTAAGAAACAAACGAACAAATAAACCCCACAGTGTGTAGGAGAGGTTTGGACACAACTCAGAACAAGGGGAGGAATGGTTTCCTGAGCCAACCTTGTAGAGGACCAGGTGACAAAACTGGGGGAAAAGATGAGGGCAGAGAGATTCATGAAGAAGCCAATGCAAGTCTGAACCTGACAGAGAAAGAGTAAGAGAAAACAGAAAGTCTTCATGGCCTTCAATTTTCCCAGGACCTTCCACTTTCCCAAGGAGAAATGTGACAATTTTTAGACTCTCTGGGGCACCTTTCCTCCCTTCCCTCCTTCAGTGAGAGCATACACACCCACCCCAGGAGACCTTCAGTCCCCTGGGCTTCTCCCTTTCAGAGGCAAACTTTCCCCAGGTCTGCAGTCCCCCCCACCCCCCGCATCTCTGTGTACCACCAAGACAAGAGCCTCTTTCTCCCCTTCTGTCAACTAGAGTCGTTAAGGCTGGTTGCTTTCTTTGGCCTTGGACACATCTTCTGCATATAGATTGATGAGTTTAATCCGCGAATCAGGGGAAAGCCTCGGGCATCAATCACTGTCGGTTTGCCTTCTCTCTAATTTCTGATTTGCTGCGCACAGTTATGAAGGCAATAACACAGTTTCTCTTAAAGGCGAAGCTGAGACGTGCAATGTTTGGAATTTGTATCTGGCAGGAAAGTCCTCACGGTCTCACTCAGCTTAAGGAGAGAGAGGCAGAGAGGTGGCAGGTTGGGGGCGGGGGACAGGGAGAGATGGAGATCCTCCTCAGGGCTTGTATTTCTCCAGAGTCATCACTCCACTGACCGCGTCACTCGCAGTCCATCCGGATGACACTCGGGTGAACGAACGGGTCATTTAGAATGTTCAGGACCACCTTCCCTGCCCCTCTCCTCGCCACTCTCACATCTTCTCACCTTCCATTCAGGAGGCATCCAGGCAGGACATGGGAGAATTCATTTCCTGGTTTTTTTCTCTTGTTGGACTAAATGCCAGTATCTCCATTCATCCCTCTGAAGAGAAAGCAATACCCTGCCCTGCAGGATGGGACAGCCTGGGTCACATTCCGTAACTATGCAAAGCCTCCAAGGTCCACTTGCCACGCAGCCGCCTGTACTGAGCATTCGGTGTCACCGCACAAAAGCAGAACAAGGGACTGATGGAAACTCCAGCTGCAGGTCACTCCATCTACCATGCAGCTACCTAGGCATTCAGTAAGTACACAGTTAGTGTCTCCCTGGTGGCAGACAGTACTCTAGGCTTTGAATAAACAACAAACTGTTCTGCAGTTATGGATGTGATAATCTGGCCTAGGAGAGATTCTACAGTGTGGCTCAGCATAACTGTTCATTACTGTATTTGAAGGGCAATTTGCATTTAAAATGCGTGCATGTAAGCACAATTTGGTCAAATTCTAGAAAAGGACAAATGGAATATTTTTACTTCTCCAAACTATGACTTTTCAACCCCCTCACCCTGTCCTGGGCAGCCAGACTTTCAGTGTCTACACTCGTAGATTATTTTTGAATTTTTTTTAACTTAAAGAAAAGTTGTTACACTTGTACCAAATAAGTCTCTCCTGGAAAAGTGTCTTCCTTTCTCTTCAACAATTAGTAACAAAGGGTGTGTTGCTGAGTAGGGTCTTAACTGTGGGAAGCCCAGAGAGCACCTCCTATGTGTGGATGAAGGAGAGGTAGCAGTCCCTGGCCCCACCAGCACTTGGTATGAGTCTTAATTTAAGTCATAAACATTCTTGTGAATGTGTTGAGGCGTCTCTTTGAAACTTTAATTTGCATTTTCATGATAAATTGTGCTGTTTGTGGCTCATTTCTGAGGAAGTTAAACCTCTGAACCTCTACAGTGTGTCTGTTTGAAACTTCCAGCATTTTTGAAGCAAATTAGTTGCTTTTTTTTTTTTTGGTAA
>NC_022009.1:42811511-42845544 GCF_000317375.1 Microtus ochrogaster
CCCAGAGAGCACACTGCCTTCTTGTCTCCCTAATGATTTTCTTAAATATAATAGGTCTCTATTTCTTTCCTTTCTTTTTAAAAATTATGTGTGTGTTATGGACATGAATACATGTGCACACATGTGAGAATATATTGCATATCTTCCTCTATCATTCTCTACCATATGTTTTGAGATAGGGTCTCTCACTAAACCTGAAGCTCACTGTTTAGGCTAGGACAGTTGGCGAGCAAGCTGTTGGGATTAGCCCATGTCTGTCTCCCAGCACTGGGGTTACAAGCGTATGTGACCACACTTGATTTTTACACTGGTGCTGGAGATTTGAACTTAGAGCCTCCTGCTTTCACAGCAAATGCTCTTGACCCGTAGAACCATCTTGTAAGCCCACAGGTTAGCACTTTTCAAAATGTTATGCTTTATGCTTTGTGTGTCTGTTCAAAGAAATGTTGATTTGCCCTGTCTGTAAAGTGTTTTCAATGTTCCTTCTAGATGCTTCCTGGTTTTGAACCTTGCGTTGATTTCTGTAATGGATTTTTCACGTACTTGCTGCTTCTCTCTTGTGCTACTCACCATGTCCCCCACCTCCGCCTCATTCCAAAGTTATTTGAACATTACAAGAACAAAGTCCATCCTTTCCCACACGGGGTCATGGTTAGGGATCAGTTTGAAGAATGTGTGTGGGCTCATTCCGGCCCATCTATTCTGTGTGATTGATCCAGAATGCCCTCCTCCCATTTTCATTTCTGCCTTTTTTCTCCTCCATTTTAAAGACTGTTTTCTCTTGTTGTAGACCTTTAGGTGATTTATATTTTCCTTCAGCATTTAAATATTACTTTCAGTTGTCTGCAGAGATTTTTACAAGAGTCCCACAACTGCTTTTAAATTTGTGTCTTTTATTTCTATTTTCAGTTTTGTAATATATAATGATAATCATTCCTTGAGAATGTCATGCCTGCAAACAATGGATTTTAAGCCTATCCACCCCTTACTTCTGCCCTAACTCCTCCAAGATCTACAGCCCACCCTTCCCTAGCACCGTATTCTCTATTCTGTTATAACCAAGTGAATCCAAATAAACATACAAACGTAGGACCACCGCCATGGAGCACAGTAGACCTACAGGACCCCTTCAAGAAAACTGATTTTCCATTTCCTAGAAAATCTCAGTAGCTCCCTAGCTAGGGGTGAGAGCTTGGGAGCTCCTTGTCTACCCCACACTGGCATGTTGTCTGGCTGGATCTTGTACAGGTCTTATACAGGCAGATACAGCTGTGGTTAGTTCATAAATGCAGTGGTCCTGTCCTGTCCAGAAGGCTCTGGTCTACCCTGACTTCACAATTTTCCACTCCCTTTTCTGCAGTGCTCCCTGGGCCTTGGAAAGAAAGGGTGATACGAAATGAACTTTTTGTTTGAAATCAGCTTTAAATTTATAGATTTCTTTACCTAGTACAGAGTGTACTTGCAATCTAGTCCTCTATATTTTACTATCATCTCATATTAAGGCAGTTAATTGTCACAAATTAACTGAAGCTGAGATGCAGCTGTTAATGGAAGTCCACATTTAGCTATGACGGGTCTCAGTTATTCCTCGATTTAGATGATGGGGACGTATTTGAACGATATAAGTTAAATGTCTTGGAGGCCTTCTTTTGGCTGGGCTCAGTCTGCTGCTGTGTTTCTTGATCAGAGAAGGCCGATAGTCTTAGGAGGGGACACATGGGGATCAGGTGCCATCTTCATCACAGCTCATCAAGGGTGCAAGCTGGCATTTCATCCATTCCGTGTCCTGGTCAACATCAAATTTGATGCCCCAGATGTAACAGGGTCCGTCAGTGGCCACACTGTCCCCCATCCTCGAGTCTATATGTCTATATCCTCATGTGCATGCCAAGATGCCTGGAAGATCCCTATAGCTGTATGCCATTGACTTTCCTCCAGCCTGATCTTCCAAGGGGCTATCATTCTTCCTACTGTCTATGGAGATAACTGTTCAGTGTCTGCTTCAAGTGCAAATGCTACCATATTTTCTGTGGAATACCAACTAACTTCTTGTAGAAAAGCCATCTGGGACGCTGGCCTATTTCACAACCTTAAGGGTATTTCCAGGTATGGGTACCATAGCGTGTAAGCCCTGTCAATCTTATCTCCAATTATCTCTCATTTCCCACAGTATCTGTACGTCTCAGGGACCTGCAAGTGTCACAAGGGCAGTGGATATAGTCTCTCTTCATACTGCTATGAACCTAGCACAGCCCACAACACTGTATATAACGTAAGTAATAATGGTTGGTAATGAACCTGACAGTAGGTAACAGACAGTAGCTTAAGTCAAATGAAATATACGCTTTAGCAATCATTTGGAAGGCAGACTGCCTTACAATGGGAGTACCAACTTAGTGGCAGGAAATCTTATATTCATATTTTCATGTGTCAGAATGATGGCATTCTGTGCTTAGACTCATTGCCTCATAGATCCAATATGGCTACAAAAACTGCACACAGTATATCCTCACAAAGATGGAAATCAAGGAGTGACCATGGGCATGAGAAAGAGACATCCTCATGAGCCCATCTCCTTTCTGAAGAAAGACTTCTCCTCACTCCCAGGTGTTCAGTGTTGCCAAACCTCCCTTTACCATGTTATCATAACTGCAAGCATCTGTGTCTGGGAGGGCAAAGGGTGATTCTCAGATCTCATCTCTATAGTTGGGAGTAGATGGCAGGGGACATAGAGTATTTTCAATTGGCGGATTTTCAAACAGCTCCAAGAAATGAATAAGCTAGCCCGTTAATGATGTGAGTCACTGTGTGTCTGACTGAGTACAATACTCTATCCTCATTCATACTTGAAGCTCAAAAATGTCCCAAAGATAGAGATAATTAGCACTGAGATCTGACCTAGGCCCCTGGCTGGCTAAGTCCAGGTTAATCCTAAGCACTTGAGACCCTCATTCCTGTTCAAAGTCCCAATGACCCCATGGAGAACTTATACACACACCCCTCTTTAAAACTTAAGCTGGTAGAATTCTCCCCTCCTTGTTTCCCAAGTCTGCCAAAGCTGGGACATTTGTGTGATAGAAATTCCCGACTCCAAACCCTCCAAGCACCCCAGTTCAGCAATATTGGTCCACTGTAACAGATTTCTGGCATCCGCCATAGACTTATGAACTGTAACTTGCTGCGGTAGCTCATGCAATTTATGTTTTTAATTTTGTAAATAGTGCCTAGCTGTTACAGTTAGAAGGGGGTGTGGGCTGTGCATCAGTAAATATAGCATTCTGGTTACATCATGCCAGAGCTGTGAACCGCGGCTTTGTTCACCAAGTGGCGGTGCCGAGAGCTGCCCTGCAATGGCCACTGAGCTCCAGGCTCCTTCATAAAGGGGGAGTAGAAGAGAATGAGGACCCTGTGCCACGCGACAGTCACACACACACTCACACGCGGAGCCACAAACACAAGCCCCTGGCAAACTTGATCATATCCCAGCCCAAACCCATCCCTAGAGCCCCAGTTTGGTCACAGCCTCCCTTGTACTCCCCCTTACTTCCCATGTCTGTTCTTGACAAGTCGGAGCAACTGGGGTCCCAAGGTGATGCGGATTTCCATGCCAAAAGCCAAGGAAAAAGAGAATAAAGGGGAAAGAGGCACTGTTGTGCAAAGAGCATAATCTACCAACAAATGATGCCCTCAGTGCCCCTCCTTTTACACACTGTGCTTGTGTAAAGTGGGCAGCTAACGCCTGGCATGCTATCAGCTCAGGGGAGATGTGAGGTACAGCTTGGGAAAAACCTGCCTCTTGTGACTCTGACAGCCTTTCACTGTGACAATAGACATTATTCTTCTAGGTCCCCAGAACCCCCACTGGGTAACTTTGGTGTCTTTCCATTGTTGAGGGGCTTCTGGCCCAGCTGAGGCTTAAGAAGCAGGAGTTGTTACTTTGAATAGGGAGATGCTGGACAAAGAGAAGCCTAAATTTTTCCGATGTCTGTAGCTACTTCTGCCTCCTCCCTTCCTCCCTTGGAGTTACACAGTCTGCATGGACACAGGCACAAAGCTAAGGATATCAGTGATTTAGGCTGAGGGCATTAGAAACAAGCTGCTGATAGCTGACCCTGGCCTGCCTCTGATGACAAAGGCTCCCGTGAGCTCATCTGAGACCCAGAGTTACCCAGCAGTCCTAAGGAAGAGTAAGTACCAATTGTATCCATCAGGTCTGAAGGTGTTTTGAAGCCATAAGCTCAAACACAGACATTACTGGTACTGGAGAGAGGGCTCGAGGTTAGCGTGCACACTGCTCTTAGAAAGGACCACATGTCAAATCTAGGGCATCTGCTTTGGCCAACACATAACTAACTCCACTATAAGACCAGCTCTTGGGAGTGTTCTTCTGGCCTCCATGGGCATCTGAATTCATGCACACATACCCCTTAGCCCTAACACACACATGCATGCTCCCCACACACACATGTACACACACGTACATACATGAACCCAGTGGATATAAATCTTTTTTTTTTTAAAGAAGAAACATTGTGGGTTATAGACTGGAACCAACTTCTTTGAACTCTTGATATCAAATGAGTTTCTCCCAACACTCCAGTGTCATAGAATACTGATGCAATATTACCTGGTCATTTAAATCTAAGCAAAAACAGAAAAACGTTAATTTGGAAAACTAGAAAAATTAATATTTCCAAGAACAGTATCTACTTTCCACCATGGCTTGCGATAAACAAAAGCTCTCCTATAGCATTCCAGGTTGAAGAGAATCCAATGAACCCGTCCTCTACTGGGCAGGATGACACATGTTCAGGAGATGCCTCTCCCCCTGGATGGGGAGAAGACATTCTGAAGCCACATCCCCTGTCGCTGCTCATTCTCCCAAGCAATCATCAAGAATCTGAGTCTCCTCTCCACCCCGTCGGTCAAGCTGCCCGATTGTCTTCCACCTGTCACTCACTTCTGCCTGCAGGACCTGAAGGTAGGCTCTCTTTACCTCATCTGACTGCAGTGGGGATAGGGCACTGGGCAGGGACAAGGTGTGGAAGAATGACACAATGCTCACCATCCAAGGCTGTCATGATTCAGGTTGCTCTTCTCCCCATGGCCCGCCTGCCTCCTGCAGCTGCCTTCTCTACCATGGACATCAGGAAAGGATATGTCCAGATTCCAGGTACAATCCAAATTCCACCCTCAGCCTCAGACTCTTCCTAGCAGGTCTCCATGCTTGCATCTGCTCACAATCACTCTATTTTAATGCCTGTCTTCAAACCAGTGATGTGTCCACCAGGGTTCCCCTTCCCAGAGAATCAAAACCCTCCTGTTCCAGAGATCCTACTGGCTCGCCTAGGCAATGGAGCACACATAGCTTGGCCTTGCACAACATTACAGTATCCAGATCCCCAACATTGGCATTTTAGGCTAAGGTCCTTACCTTACAGTCTACTGTTCCCACCCAATTGATGGTGAGTAACAGTGGACAGGACACAAAGCGACATCTAGGGATCTGACGGACAGTGGCCTTTACTGAGGCACAGCCATTGGCTCTGCTCAAGAAGAGCCTCTGTTCACAGCCTGCTCCAGCCTGCCCACAGGCTCTGCTGGCCTCTGCCTCTTGTTGGCCCTCCCTCCTTGTCCCTGCATCTCCCATTCTCAAATACCAAAGTAAAGCCAAATGCAAACAGAGAGCTACCATCCCATCTCCTTCTTCCTACCTGGCGTGGGTGACACTGCCACCTCTCCAGGGAACAGGGGGAACATCTCCTTTGTTGCCCTGAATTCTGCAGATCCACTCCAGTCCCGAGCATTTGAGCAGACTCAGCCACAGAGACATTTGCAGTTCCCAGAGCCTTTCCAGCCTGGTGAGTGTGTTTTCATCGAGTGCTCCAGGCGATTTGTGTTGCCATTTGATGAAATATATATTTAGAATGCTTAATATGCATATTAATTACCCCATAAATGGCAGTGACTTTTTAAGAGCAATCTCACTCCATTGTATGGGAAGCATTTTTGAGGGTTCTGAGGGAAAGTAGTTGAACACATGCTTTCTTTTAATTCCATATGCCGGAAATGAATCCTGCCATATCAGAGAAGGGTGACCATCCAGATCCTGAGTTCTATGTCATGTGACTGCAGATCATCAGCCGCCCACATGAAGTCGTTTTGATCTCATGCCCTAAATTTCCAAGCAGCTAAACGCAGACATTTTTTTGCACAGTGAATTCAAGTTCAGAGCAAATTTTAAGGCCCTAAATTAGGAAACAGCATGTTCTTGAACTCTGAATGCACCAACTACTGTCTGCATCATGCTCATTTCTTTATCTATCTAAAATCATCTCTAGAAGATGCCACCATTCTCTTCATATAGAAACCGGATCTTAGGATGTTTACCTGACTTACAGGTAGCCATATGGTTTATCGATACCATGGTCAGGACTTAAAGCCAGAACAATTCAACTTGAAACCCCAAAGACAATGTTGGGTTTGACTCTATTTAGTGCTTTGGAGTGAAAGATAGCATGAAGGAGGTTGGAGCTGTGTATCTCAGTGTTTTAGCTAGGGTTTTTACTGCTGTGATAAAAACGATGACCAAAAGCAGCTTGGGGAGGAAAAGGTTTGTTTCCCTTTCTTGTGTGACAAAACTTTTCCTAGGGAGAAGCAATACATACATCTACTCAGCTCAGATAGGAAGCCCAAAACAGAACAAAATGTGCATACTATCCAAGTCCAACTTGGTGAATCAATGAGGTTTTTCGGGGGTGGCTTACAGGAATATATGCTAGGGGTTACTACAGGAGCAGATATAACTCAAAGACAGCTGCATCACCAAAGCCTACCCAGCATGAGTGACTACTCTCCAAAGCTAGAAAACCTGGAGCACACTGCCCAACCTACAGGGAGCTCAACAGGTTGGAGAATATCCTTCCCAGTGATTCAGTTGGTCTAAGCAGCTCAGTTAGCTTCTGTTTCATGCAGGCAGCTGGTGTGGTCTCAAAGGTCTTCTCTGCAGCTGGGCTTATTTGAGAGACTCTCAGCTTTTATTGCTTACTCTGGAAAGGAGAAGACTAATGAATCTGGTCAATTTCAGGAACTTCCTGAAACTAATGTTGAGTTGTTCACTTTCTTGTTTAAAGAACTTCTTTGTAGGATGGAATATTTTAATTCCAGAAGACACTGTTACCCTTATACTTTCACATTCCAGCCCATGATCAAAGGAAGTCAGGGCAAGAACCTGGAGGCAGAAATTTATGCAGAGGCCATGGAGGAGTGCTGATTACTGGTTTACTAGCTTGCACATCATGGCTTGCTCAGCCTGCTTTCTTGTAGCATCCCAAATCACCAGTTCAGGGATGGCACTACTCACAGGGCCTGGGCCCTCCCACACCAATCATTAATCAAGAAAATACCACTTTAGATGAGTCACTCTGGGCAGAACGGTCTCAGCTTTTACAGACAAAGCTAATCAATCCAGAGCCAGTAACTTCAGACACCGGAGGATGAGCTCAGTCATAGTTTGCCCACCTGTAGATGGAAAACATGTTCTAGAGTAACCAGAAAGACCACATATCATGAGCTAACTAATTCTCACTCTTATGGTGTATGACAGAACACCTTCCTACACTAGCATCCTTGCTTGATTTCTATGGGTGTTATAAACCCATGACTGAAAGCAACTTGGTGAGGCAAGCATCTGTTCCATCTTAAAGCTAATGGTCTATCATGAAGAGAAATCAAGGTCTCGAGGCAGGAACCTGGAGGCAGGAACTGAAGCAGAAGTCATGGCAAAACACTGCTTGCTTGTTTGCTCTACATGACTTGCTCAGTCTGATTTCTTATACAACCCAGAACACATGCCCGAACTGGAACTACCCTCATAAACCATCAACTGAGAGAATGCCAACACAGGCATGCTCATGGGCCAGTCTGATATGGGCATTTCTCAACCAAAGTTCTTTCTTTCCAGGTTGTGCCGGGTTGACAAAAAGTGCCCAGCACACCCACTGTGTCTTATCTGCCTGCCACACGCTGAGCCTCCTCAGAATACAGTGGATTCTTTCCTTTCTGAAAAGAGCCAATCACTCCCTCCTCTGGATTTTATCTGTGCTCCTTATAAACTTCTATTTCTCACTATCACCTCCAACCAATCTTTTTCTATTTGCAAGTACTTATTCCCACCAGTCTATCAGCTTCTTGAGGGGAGAAGGCACAACCTGTTAGCCTTAAAATACAAAGCAGAAAGTATTTAAGCCTTTCAACTGACCACCTACCTCTGAGTTCTGGGAAATAAAACATGGAAACTCACAGATGTTCCTACCCTATACACCTCCAAACTTGTTACCTGATCCCGAAACAAGTGAAAAGTCAATTTTGAAGAGTTAATATTTGTGTATTTATGGTGTACATCTGTGTACATGAATGTGTGACTGCACATGCTTATGCACACATGTGCATGTGAAACCAGAGGCCAATGTCCAATGTCATCCTCTATGACTTTCCACCTTGGTTTTTGAATATAAGGTCTCTCTTAATGAAGCGGGAGCTCACCAATTTACCTAGACTCCCTGGCCAACAAGTTCCAGGAGTCTTCCTGTTTCCATAGCCTCAGAGCTAAGGCTACAGGTGAGCATTGGCATGTCTCAGTTTTCATGCATTCTGGGAGTCAAACTCAGTTCTTCATGCGTGGCAAGAACTCTACCAACTGAGACATCTCCCTAGTTCTTGGAAAGATAAAACTAATGTTAAATTGCTTTCTTTGGGGCCAACCTGGCCTCTCTTTTATGATCGCCACACAGAGACATCAACAGAAGCAAAGTTCAGGTGCTGGTGTAGCTCTGTCATGTGCTTTTCAACTTGCTAGAAACATGCTAATTTTGAGATTATTATAAAAGCAACGCCCACATGCATATGTGTTCTATCTCACAAGTTACTGTTTTGTGACAGTGAAATTTTCAAGATATTCATATGGTTGGGGAAAGAACGCTTGTAGCAAAATGGAACTACAAAATGTTCTTTGGTGGGGATTTCCCTAACCTCTAAGATTAGAATGAACGATGGCATTTCAGCACCACAGACAGCGACTCCTCCCTTGCTTGTTCTCTAAGGCCACCTAGGAGAACTTCAGTTTCATTTGCTTGTGTGCGGAAGAAGAGAAAGAAATATGGAGGGAAGGAAAGGAGAAATCGCTTTCATTACAAAAGTATCTGACTTCTCAAATTTGAAGAAGGGTACATCTGAGCTGGCACCAAAATATGGCTCTTATTAAACCCATCGTTTGAGACATAGAGCCTTTTGTTATGGGGTTGCTTGACTGTAAGCACGTGCTTGTCCTTTGAAAGAAGCCATCAGTTCTATAGAAGGTCAGCATAGTGAGTGATGCATTATGGGAAGCTCTTCGGAGACAGGAAAGAACAACTAAAGCTGAAGGAGGACAGAGAGGAAAGGGGTGTATTTCCTTGGGAATCAGAACTTAGAAGCACATGAGAGCTTTTTCATCCCTCAAGAGATTACTTCCCACGAGGATCATGGTGAGCAGAGCTGAGCACAAAGGCGTCCTCTCTAGCGTCTCTCTTTTCTCATCTTACCGTGGCCTAAGGTCTTAGATTTCTTCACTGTGCTCCTATGTGGGGCCCTGAATGTTCCTTCAAAAACATGGGTTTTATTCCTGCACCAACTGAGTCACTTCTCCTGCTTGTTGAATAACAGATGACTCTCCAGGTCCAAGCAGTGAAAGTTTGTGACATAAACTAGAAAGTCTCCTAGGCTTTTAAATGTTCCATAAGACACCAGAGTGTTGTATTCATTATTTACTGAGCTATTCATTCAATACTAATTCAGTGAAGTGTGTGACAGGCATGAGACCAGGTCCAAGGGTCAGAGAGATGAAGGAGACATGATTCTGACATCAGAGAGATTGTAATCAAGACAGATGTGTGAGAAGTTTCCTGGCAGATTCGGGTGTCAAGGGAACCAGGGAATGAGAAGCCACTGTCACCTGTGGAGGGTTCAAAATGTATCTCAAACCATGAACTCACATTTAGTATTTAATATGTCACCTCAACCCAATGCTAGGCTGTCTGCCCTAATCCTCTGACAATAGGTAAGCAATGGGAAACTGAGGCTTACAAGAGAGTCACTCCCCTCCCCAGGTGACAGATGTAGCATATGACAACACTGACAGTCTATTGTTTTTCCCTAAGAGTGAAGATTTTCACCCAATCCTGGATCCACTCCAAAAGAAGAGGCATTTGAGTCAAGCCTGGAAAGCAAGAGGGACTTTGTCATGATGCCACCTGTGAAGTGGTAGAGACAAGAAGGAAACCATTCCAGGTGAGTGGCACAGGGCCCCTTACCAGGTGATGATCAGCCCCCAGGCACCAACCTCATGGGTGTCTGGGTGTCTCTGTGTCAAGACCCACATACCCCTGGGTGGTTTCCATGGTAGCATGAACCCCCCTGACGCTCTGACCCATCTCTGCCTGTCTCATTCTTCATCATAATTGGACTGGTTGCTGCTCATTGCTTACCTGATTAGTGGGTTCACTAACCCAGCAGAAATGGAATCTAAGAGGATTAAAAATGTGGAGTGGGGGGTGGGTGGGTAGATAATACAAATTGAAAACAGAGGTTTCTCCAGCTGAGCTTTGGATTAGAAGTTGAGAAAGTGAATCAGAAAATTAAAAAACGTGAACAGAGGGGTTCAAATGGTGATTGGGATGAGTCCCTTTGTAGCCAGGCAACCAGGAATACTACAATTTCCAGACTCCTGCAGGTTCTCCAGGGATAAAGGTAGATGCCTTTGCCTGCTTTCCTCAGCCTCATAGGATCTTGGTAGGCCCTGCTGTCTGATCTCATATCTCCAATCTCTTTTTCTGCTTGCTGTAGCTGCTACAATGTCTCCAGCACTGGCTTTTGGGACTTGGCTCTCTCCTTCTGCTTTCTTCCCTTCTCCCCCAGAGTCTTCACCACTGTTCCCTGTTGAGCCTTGCTCCTTCCACATGGAATCACTACCACCTTTCAAACCCACTGCCTCTCTCTACTGAAGTCACCCCTATTACCTGTATCTGTTGAGTTTGTCAGCTACTCAGAGCTTTTCAGCTTCCAAATAACATGGTTTACATCCCTTTCTCCCTGGTGAGCTGAGAACTCAGGAGAGGAACAGCGCACCTGCTATGAGAACGTGACCTTCTCCTGCTACCTAGATGTGGGCTGTGGGAGCGTTTGGAAGATTGAGCAGAAGAGTCCATGTGACCTACTGCAGTGACACATCGCTGGAGCACTAGAGCATGTTTCTCCTCGACTTCAAGTCACTCTGGGGCCCTCCAACCCCTCAGAAGGAGTCTGAGATTCCACCACCCTGAGGGAGAAGCCCTGCCTCGCTCCTCGCCATCCCTGAGCTCTAGCTCCTACACCAGCAGGCTCTGCTCACACCTGGTTCTCCGGGCTAACATCAGAATCTCAACTTTCCCCCTCTTCCTGACTCCATGGAAATATTTCACTTCCATGCCCAGTGCCTAGTTTCTATGTAACATTCCCATAAAGCCTTCTCTGATTGTTTCACAGCAAATCAAACCCCCCTCTCTCTTTTTCCCTCCCTCCGTCCCTTCCTTCAGTCTTCCCTTTCCCCATCTGCATGGTTGTGTTCCCTTCCCATTCATTACTTCCTACATTAACAGCAGACTCTCCAAGGGCTGAGTCCCTGTAAGGTATCACTGCACTGGCTGGTATTAATGACTAATCTCTCACTGTCTGCTAAGCCCTGTGTTCATGTCCGTGTGTATGAGTCCACAGAACCTTCCGAGGCAGGCGCCTAGTGTGGTGGTGTGCACACGCTCCCGCATGCACAACAGGCAGCCTGCACAGAGCATGTCCTGGAAATCAGGAGTGCATGAGGTGCCACCCTCGGGCCGTGGGGCCACAGGGCATGTGTTGATCTGTACTGCATTATGTATCCTGTCTTTTGGCTCCTCTTCCTACCGCCTGCCACACAACTGGGCAGGCAGACGCCAGGGATGGAAAACCAAGCACCTTTCCCTCAACCATGTGCTCAGGGCCTCTGACTCAAACTTCAGAACGCCTTATGCAAGAAAAGAGGTGTTCCTTCTCTCCATGTAGAGATGGGGAAACTGGTGTTCAAGGGAAGACTGATTAAAGCAACCACTGTCCCTCAGCAGTAAGTGTAAGTGAAAAGGACAGATCCAAACTTTACCTTTCAGGCTTTAGATCCTAGATTTGCACGAACCATCAAACAAATAGACTGTGGGGATATATGTGTGTGAGCAGATAAGTATGTGTCTGCACGTGCACAGGCATGGATCTTTGTGTGTATCATACACAGAGAGAGAGAAACAGAGACGGGGGGGGTACTGAATCCCTGAATGCTCTGGAAACTTTATGGCTTGGCTTCAAAACAGGTCCCAGAGGCATCCCCAGTCCACCTACCAGAAGTGAGGCACTCTGACCCCTCCCCCTTGAGCACCCATCCCATCATTAAGAGAGCTCTCACCCAGTGGGAGAAGGTTTGTTCATCTGTGTCTATCCCTAGGCAGAGATCAGGACCACTCTCTGCTTGGTACCAAAGGGAACCTTCAAGGTGAAGCTGTTTGGTTTTCTCATGTTGTGGCGGTGCTAACAAGGCTGGTTTTAGGAAGGTGGGCAAACATCAGCCAAGGCAGATGGGAAGGGATTTTGAATTATCAAATTCAGAAATGTTCCATTTTTTTTTCTGGTCAAAGTTTGTTTCCGGTTACGGAAGGACCATGTTCCCAAATACTCGTCTCTCAAAAGTCATTGCCTCCCCCACAGCAGTCTTCATGGGTTAAGACTGTTTTAGCATCAGAGACCAAGAGCTCCAAGTTTTTGGCATGTGTAGATGACACCAAGGACTGGGAGACCAGGGCTAGTATGAGGGGGACCCTTGTTAAAGAATGACTGGGGCCGAGGAGGATAGGCATCTGCAATCACACGAGGGCTAGAATACGGCTGACCAGCTCTGGAAGACATCGCAGGACTGGTCCCAGCAGTCACAGCACAAAACTGGAGTCGGTGGACTTCTCTGGGGCTCTGGGGGAGGGAAGACAAACAGAGGGTTGGTGGTCAGAGCTGTGGCTGGCGGGAACGAGATGGTGTCCAGAAGAAAAAGATTCATGGTGAGGTGATGGATGTGTTAGATCTTTACTTGTGTGTTGGAAGCAGGGCCAACTGTACTTCCTTTCCTAACACCCAGCCTAATTAACTCTCTCTGGAAAAGCAGAGCTTAAAGGATTATTACCTCCTATAGTAGAGTAGAGGAGAGGCCTCTTGTCCCCAGCGGACTCATTTGAGGGCACCAATAACTTCATTATGTATTGTTAGATCTCAGACTCGGGCTGTGGAGAGGGCTTGGAGATCATGTATCTAATGTTCTCGCTTGCTCCTCAGACATGTAAAGCCAAGTCCTCGGGGAAGCCCTCCCCAGGGAAGAGCAGAGACCAGCCTCATCGGGCATTCTTGTTGCTCCCAGCTCCTCTTTGAGGCTGTCAGAGGGAAAGGGACACTGAGGCCTGAGCATACCACAAGACTGCGCTCTTATAATGTATGCATCAGTCACTCACCCAACACAGAGTGCACGTCCTAGAATAAACATACCAGGTCTGGAGCCTGTACCCTCATTGAGAGCTCAGGGAGAGCCAGTCATGTGATCAAACAATGGGATTCTGGACAGGGTTATGTAAACTTTGGTGTCATGGGAAGGGAAAGACAACACATGGTGAGATTCGGAGGAGCACCCATTCTCTCCAGTACCTGGCAATCCCTTCTAGACCTTGATCTACCACTGTGTAAGAAACAGAATGGCACCGGGGGTGGGGGTATAAAATGATTCTGAAAGATTTTCTCTCACCCCTAGGTTGCAGGTTGAGCAACCCCATGGAGCGGATTGCAAGGATCCCAGCTTTGAGACCATAAGAATGACCAAGGGAGTTCAGGAAAGAGGCGAGGAAGGCATGGGGAGGGGCAGGGCATGGGAACACAGAGACGAAAAAGCCACATCCGCTGCAGAGTGCACTGCTCATGAGACAGGGGGGAAAAGGGGTAATTTGAGAGCTTCAGCCTCCATCTGCTCAGACTCACTCCCGGGATAAAAGCAAGGAAGGATTAGGTGACCTGAGGGGCCATGGCGGGGCCTCCTGCCCCCACAAATGCACACAGGAGAAGAATGTCGGTTATTAGCCAAACCCACGGTAATTATATTTAATACTGACCCCGATTCTTTTGTCCTAGGAAGTTATAAAAAGCCACTCTGTCTGAGTTTAGGGGCTTTTAGTGACCCGTGAGTGAATCCTGCTCTATCTCTTCCTGGCTAGCGATCAAAAGGGGGCAATGGAGAGTTGTGGGATGAATTGCTACCCTCAGAGAGAAGGTTCTAGAACGGCATCATGGAGTATAGGAAGAAGATGTGAGCAGAAAACAAGTCTAGAGTAAGACCCAGACCCTGCCTGCCTTAAGCCCTTTAATATCTGAATTGTCCTGAACAAAATAATCTCAGGTTTCTAAGCCTTCCTTTCTCTCTCGCACGCTTCCATCCCAACATGCTATAAAAGCATTGAATGGAAAACACATTCCTGGAACCTAGGAGTCCCTCTGCCTGGGCCACTTACTCGAATGGTTAGATGTGTATTCGGGGTTTCCTGAGCTTTAGGAAAGGGCAATGGTGTGGGTACAGCTGCGTGAGGTTCTAGAGGACTCTCATTCCTAACATCCTTTCCACATTCTCTTTCTCCTGGCTCTTTTGTAAATCACCCAATGGCATGGCATCATACTTTTGTTATTGATTTTCCTCCTCCTTCCTTATGTTCATAAAAGGGACCCACGTACCATGATGTTCTGTTAGTTCACGAGTCTGAATTAACCACCCTCGCATCCTGAGGCACTGGGGAGCTGGAGATCAATCGGACCCAGCTGACTGGATCTGTTAGCATCAATACCAGCTCATGTGCTCTGAGATCTAACCACGGGCCAGTGGGAGGCTAAGCACATTTCATGGATCGTGTTTATTTCTACCCACCAACTGCCTTTTTCTGTGGCTGTAATGTTTGTCGCCATCTTACAGATCTGTAGAGAAGAAGCTGGCTCGAGGTGGCTCTGAATCCAGTGCGGCCTCTCCAGATCTTGGTCTCCTGCCTGAACCTGAACTGCTCCAGAGTCCAACCAATACACAAAGAAGTTAAGTGAGCAGAAAAGGAAGGTGCCCGACAGGAGGCAAACGGCTGGTGGTTCTTGTTGAACAAGACACCAGAGTACCCACCATTTACAGTACACCAGTGATCACATTGCCAGGCTCCACCAAGCCATCAATCTAAGTCAACTAAAATGGTTGCGTTAATCAGGCCCAGATATTACAATAAAATTGGATGCCTCCTTCCTGGGGTCTGACAATGGCTCAGCCTTCACAGCCAACATTTCCTGATATCTGGCAACTGGAAACTCTATTGTACCTCAAGGTTACAAAACTCAAGATGGGTAAACTAAATATTCTTGAGACTAGTAAAAACTGGGCCAACCTACCTTTGTATTCCTACAGGCCAGGTACTCCTGCATATGGGGATGTTCATAAGACAAAAATGAGTGGCCAGTCCTTCCCCAGGTCCATGTATTAGCTCTGCAACAGGCCCAGAGGACCATTCAAAGACAGTTCAAGAGGCTGCATCCTTGCCTGCATCTGAGTCTGCCCACTAGTTTCAGTCTGGTGACTTTAAACTGGCAAAGAAAATCCTGACCCCAAACCTGGAGCCAATGCGAAAAGGACCTTCCCCTGTGATCCCAGCCACCACCACAGTGCTGGAGGTTACCAATGCCCTCCACAGACACTCCCCACCCCAGCTACAGGAGGCTACAGAAGATATTAACAGATAGGTCGTCACCAGGTCCTCCGGGCCCCTAAAGATGGGACTGACGTGGACCTTAGATTACAGTTGTCCTATTCTGTCTGCTTTTGCTTTCCCATGGGAAAGGCCTCAAGCTCCCATAGCTAGGATTTTGGGTATAGAAATTTTTAAAAAACCAAAACTAGGGAGCTTATAGCCATAGAGGCTAAACTTTCATTCCAGGTAGATTTCTGCAAAATATTGCATTCAGAAGCTAGTGGAGGATAACTGGCTTGCTTGTAGGAAGAAGCACACCCCCAGGACTGTGAGCCCACTAGTGAAGAGAAGGGGCTCTGTCTACATGGCACTATGCATGACCAGCTGATGCCCCTGAGCTGCCAGAAGCCAGGGGAACGCCATTGTTCTTGGTGGGATTACAACCTGAGTCCTGGGGTGGGCTGTTCTCTTCACCTTACTAGAAAGGATACCATCATCACTCGTCTGTGATCATGAGCGATGAGACCCCATATCCACGAAGGCTGGGTCCTGGCAGGAAGCTAAAAAAAAAAAAAATCATTCTGCGGAAAAAAGAAAACCAGAGGCAGACGTTAAAAGAATCAGTGCGTTGACACCAGGACTAGTATTTGTGTATTTTTTCTCATCTTTGAACACTGTTTCGAACTCAGATGACACCATGTTGTAGATAAATGTGGAGTCTATTTCTGTCACCTAAACCAAAATATTTTGTATTTTAAGACTTTTTTTTTATATCTTACTCTTATTTATCTGTATCTATTGGCTTAATCCAAGATAGAAATGAGCATTGCAACCTTTTTAAAATGAAAATTTCTCTTAATTTTGGATATTTTATTGAGAGCATATATGTAACTTTATTACTGCCAGATGCAAAAGGAAGAAAATTATTTCAAGACGTCTGATAACACTCGGAAGCATGAAAAAGTCACTGTGTGGCAGCCTCCATCACAGTGAGAATGTGTCCACATTACCTCATTTCATCACTCCCTGGGGAGGGCAGCATCCTTGTGTCCCTGTTAAATGCAAAGACACTAAGACTTAGGGTAGTCATGGAGCCACCAAGAACAGAGCCCTCAACTTGTCAGAGCTGGGGCCTGGAGCCTGCCGGATCCCTCAAGCCAGACATTCCTACCACTTTCCCAAATAGGATAACCCAGCACGGGACTGCATGGGAATTGCCAGCGTTACTTAGAGCCTTTCCCATTGGTTCCCTTAGAAGCATCTTAGGGTTAGAAACTTCTTTGTGATAACATATTTTTATCAGCCTTTCTTCATGTCTGGTCAAAAGAAAATTCTAGGTATATTCCTGAATGCAATCCTGAGGCCAATGTACTTTCCTATAGGTTTCTAAGTAAGAAGATTTTTACACAAAGCCTCTAATTCTATCTGCCGGTTTTATAGGAGGAATGCCCAGCTTCATTTTTCAGACTTGTCTTCGACTATTCAAGCAGGGTTTGACCCATGTTTCCTACTTTAATTCCAAAAGTACAAGCCCAAAATTTATGCAAAGATAGTTAGGAGGGCTAAGAAGATGGCTCAGTCAGTAAGGTGCTTGCCTTGTAAACATGAGGAACCAAGTTGAGTTCCCAGAACCCACACCAAAAAGCCAGGCAGAGCAGAATGTATTTACAATACCAACCCTGGAGAGGTAGAGATGGCTGAGTCCCGGGGGCTCTCTAGCCAGGCAGTTTAGCTGTATTTCAATAATAGCTCAGAAAACAAGGTGGACAGCACCCGAGGAATGACACCCAAGGCTGGCCTCTGGCCTATAGCACACACACGCATGAATACCTCCATACGCAGAACCGTACATACATGTACATATGCCTCCCCACACACATACAAAGACGCAGTAGAAGTCACTGGAAATGAAAAACCTGTGTCCACACAAACTTCGAAGAGGAACATTCACAGCACCTTTATAATTGCCCTGAGTTTGAAGCGATCCAGATCAATCCAGATCACCTTTCCACGGGTGGATGGGGAAGCAAACTCTAACACATCCACAGTGTGAAATACTTCTCGAATGTTGAAGGGAAACTAACTACCACGCACGGTGGGGGAGTCTCAAGGGAACTGATTAAATGAACTTACAAACCCGAAACATTGGTACTATATTTACATAGCATTCTAGAAACAGCACAAGTAGTGAGTCTCAAGCTGGATGACAGGGCCACGAGGCAGAAGGGAGGATGCTGGTTTTGAAGGTCTGTGAGAGGACTCCCTAGGATAACAGGACGTTATATTGTCCTGACTGTAGTAGCCACCATGAATTCGCACAGGTGATAGCACTGTATAGAATCTGGGACACACAGGAGTGTGAACGGGGGCGGGAGAAATGGGTTAGAGGCTGAGGAAGTTATGAGGTTGAGCTCGCAGCTTGGCTCCATGGCTGTTTATTGAACTGGGCTCATTCTGTGTTCTCCAGGACCGTGAGTTACAAGAGAAAGACCAGGCTCGGTTTCAGGTGCTAAGAACTACCTAGAACTTGGCAGGACCCTTGTATCTGCAGTGTCCACCATCAGTGGTGAGCCAGATCTACATCTGAGCCATGGAGAACTCCTAACTACAGCTCTCAGTGTCATGGGTAAAGTATTACAAAGATGCTAGGCTCCGAAGGAGAAAGAAGAGAAGGGGCAGGTAAGAAGAAGCCTGGTGAGGAGAAGGAGAGGGAGACAGGAAGGGAGAAAACCAGGAAAGGCAGAGGAAAAAAGAGGAAATGGGAGAGGGGACACAAGGGGATGGGTGGGCTGGCCCTTCTGCCTTGCAGGCATGCCTTTGTTCTCTCAGCCAATCCTGAGAGCCCTCTCCATTCCTGGGAAAGTTCTACAAAGAGTGGGGTCCAGTACCAGCTGCTCCTCCACTTCAAGAAGTTCGAGCGCCCTCCGAGTCCAGTGTGAAGTCTTAGGACAGCACTTGAGGGCAGGCAATGTCTGCTTCCCTATGGTAACAGATGAGGTGACTAATCCAGAAGGCCTCAGGGAATCAAACAGCAGACCTAGGATGGAGTTCACGCTGTCCACTGTGCAAGATGCCTTCAGGCACAGAGGTCATTGAAAATCAAGTCCTCGGGCAGAGTTGAGAGCCTGGGGAGAGCGGGGAGCGGTGGCAACAGGAGATGGCTGGAAAACAGAAAACCCCAGGTAGCATTTACCCAGGACTTACTTGCTGTGTCATCCACATCCTCCCTGGATGGCTCAGAGACACCAGGAATAGCATCCTCATTTAGAGGTGACCCGATCTGCAGCTGGTGGGAACCCCACATCCTGACCCAGAACCACTGATACAAAAGCCCACCACCCATCCACTTCGGTTAAGTCACAGTGGACCCTGGAGACTCACTGAACTCTCTCAATCCTGTATCCACTGAACACATTTGCTGGTTCAATTTTCTTCTCTCAAACAGATGGGTACCAGCTGAGGACTTGAGACACTGACAGCCAGGAGTAAATGCCAGGTAGAGTGCCTCCCGGCACGTGGAGACTAAGGTGGCACCATCCATTTTCAAGTGGCTAAGTCTGTGGAACAGGCTGGTTGAGACTCTCAGCCCCGAGGAAGAAGTCGGGCACCTGCTGAGCCGCCTCTGGAGCTGGTGTGATACCCGGCCTCTGTAGGAGTCACACAGGGCACAGATGCCATCTCTGTTGTGCCATCCGTCAACCTCTGCTTAGCACAAAGGCCTGCCAGCCCTGTGGACATCCAGCAGACCCAGCTTCTTTCTGATTTCTCACCTTCTACAGCCATTCCTACCCACCAGCTGCAAACCAGGAGGAGATCCAGCTGGCCTTTCCTCCTAAGCCCTCGCCCCAGGTTTGGGTCATCTGCCACACATCTGACAAATCTCAGCAGCTGAGAAGTTTGTACAGATCAAGATGTCGCTGTGGCCATGAGAGACTTCCGGGGATTCCCTGCCCCCAAGCTGGTGTCTCTGTTTCTCTCACAGCCCACATTGCTCTCTCCTCTCCTATTCAGTGCCTGTCACTTTTGTTTTTTCTGCCCACCATCCATTATTCTTCACCCCATTCCTCCCCGGCTTGTCTCTGCCACCCCCCTTGAACTACGTTCTCTCTGTCTCTAGCTCTTCGTGGCTGCCTCCCTTAGAGTCTCAGCCCTGTCTCACGGTGGCTCTATCCTGGACATGTGCCCTCCTCCCCAGCAGCTCTTTTCCCACTGCACAAGGCAGAGCCTTTCATGAGCAGAGGCCTGACCTTGCACAATGTTTGCTTTGTCCTGGGGGTTCAGAGCCAAACAGAAACAGGGGCAGGAGTGTTCCTGGTGGCTTTGGCTTGCCTTCACCAAGCCTCACATTGTTCTGTGCGTCTGAGGGTACAGCCCTGCCACAGCAGGCTAAACCCACCAACAGCAAGCCCTGCGGACTTCCAGACAGAACCAGAAACCACAAAGCAGGAGTCCCATGGATGGTCTTCGAAGGAGTGCCATTTTCTTTGAGAGGAATCTCGGAGTGGAGGAAAAGCTAGGCAGTCCACTTACCCAGTCCTCGCGCAGCAAGCATCGTGCTAAACAGTGGCCAGCTGCTGATGGGCTCGACTCTATCACAGAGGAGAGCTACAGCCCTAGACCAAGGACTCACAGACAACTGCACGCAAGCCATTCACCGGGAGGAAGTAACAGGTGCTGCCCTAGGGCCTGGCGATAGGAGTGAGAAAGCCGTGAAGCTGAGGATGCAGAAGCCAGCAGCCAGCTCTGTGTCTGCAAGATCTGTTGCCATGCCTTTCATGGCCAATTCTCTCGCTTTTGCCAGGTCTGTGTGTTTAATTCAAAACAAAGATGGATTGGAGACCTGTCAGTCAAGAGTCCATTACCTCTGTGCCCTGTGCTGCCTGCATCCTATACACTTTCCATTTCAGCCTCATAGTGCGGTCAAATTCCCGGTCCAGCATGAGTGTTCCAGAGTGAGGACAGGTGACATGATGCTAGCCAACTCCTTCCTACCGTGAAAACACAGCAGGGCTCCCAGGCCAGCGGCTGGGGACCTCGTGGTAGCTATACACCTAGCCAGGTGCCCCCACGGAGAAGAGGCGGTTTTGTCTCTAGCTCAGATCCCACCACCGAGGGGCCTGGCGTTCCAGTCCCGAGGGATATTCTCTTTCCCCTTCTCGAGTTGAGTTTTTCTCCTCTTCAGTTATCAAAACATCAAACCTTTGATCCTCTGCCCCATCAGACAAATCCAGCTTAATTGCCTCAGTGGGCCCAGGCATGGAAATCAAAGACCTGTTTAGGGAGGGTGTCTGCCACCTGTCAGGCTCTCCTCCCCAGACCTGGAACACACAAAATCCTTCAGCCAGAGGATTAGGGAGAGCCCTGCACCACGGAGAGCAAAACCTGGCACCCTGCCTGGTGGAAGGATGGGCAAGAGGGGCAGGAGGGATGCAATTTGGGGAACAGTCTGTCATGTCTTTGAGAGACAACTCGATAAAGGCAAAAGGTACCAATTCTGTCTCCTTCTGTCATTTTACTTAGGTAACCCATCAGGAAAGTACAGAAAGTTTTCTTGTGGTCACGGAGTTCAGTTGGAAATGAACAAGAGAAAACAATAATCTGGAGACTGTAGTGCCAAGAAGAATAAACATAAACTACCAATAAATTCATAGGAAGACAATGGCTTCTGATAGCAAGCACAGGGGAAATTTAAAAGTTGACACACATTTTTCACTCCTGGATAGTTGTCACTTTTTTTTTAATGTTTGCTGTTTCTTTTGGTTTGTTTTGTTTTGTTTTCCAAGACAGCGTTTCTGTGTGTAGCCCTGGCTGTCCTGGAACAGAAATCTGCCTGCCTCTGCCTCCCAAGTACTGGGTGAGAATCACCGCCATCTGATTGGCTAGTCACATTTTAAAAATATGATCTGCAAACAGGTCAAAGAGATATTTCTGAAATTTATTAGAATAAAAGGCCACTTGGATTTTGCATGAGTCTTAAAGGGTGAAGTTTTTTCCCTGAAAACTGTATTTTCTTTTGGGAAAATGTGTATAGAACAATACAAAGTTTGCTGCACAATGAGGTGGTGCGTGGGACCCAGAGAGATGGCTCAGTGGGTCGAGTGGCCGCTGCAAATGCGTGAGACTGAATTTCCATCCCCCGAAGTCACAGATCCACTGCCAGTCACTGCTGAAGCTGAGACTGTAGGGTCTGGGGGTGCCCAGGCCAGATAGTCTACCATTTGGCGACTTCCAGGTGTAGTGAAAGGCCCTGCACCAAAGAACAAGGAAGGGGCTGTAGAGATGGCCCAGCAGTAAAGAAATCTTGTTATTCGTACAGAGGACCCAGGTTCGATTCTCAGCCCTCACACAGCTGCTCATGTTTCTCTGTAACTTCAGGTCCGAGAGCTCCAGTGCCCTTTTCTGGCCTCTGATTGCACTAGGCATGCAGGTTGTGCACAGACATACACAGGCAAACCACTCATACACATAAAGTAATAATATAAATAAGGAGATCCATAGAGGAAGATATCCAATGCCAATCCCTGACTTCCACACACACACGCATTCAGTCCTACAAGGCTGCACACACACACACACACACACACACACACACACACACCACATACACACACACTGATGATTTTACTAACATTTGTCAAAAATTAGCAAGTAGAACAGTTCTTTTTTAAGTGTTTAATTTTATTTGTGTATGTAACATCATGTAGCTGTGAGTATACGGGCAATGTTATATGTACCTGTGTCTTCATCCCTGTGCAGGCGAGAAGTCAAAGTCAGGACTTACTGGCCAGCAAACCCTCAGAAATCTGTTTCTGCCCTCCTAGGAACTGGGGCCACAGGCCCATGACATCACATCCAGCAATTATCCAGCTGGTAGGATCTGAACTCAGGTCTTCACGCTTATACAAAAGACAGTTCACAGGCAGATCCACCTCCTCAGGCCCCAGAGAATAGTTAACCCTTAACACTCGATGATCAGTAAAGGATTACTCTTAGGGAATCTCTTGCCACCGTTCTATGAATTGTGGTTGCCCACAGGGAAAGACACCTGTGTTGTATTTTAAGTGGAAAAAAAAGCAATGAAACAAAAAAAAAAATAAGCACTTGTGAGAAAAATAATTTCAAGGCAAATATAAAATATACATAACACTCTCTCATCAACATATATTGGCAAAGGCACGTTCATGCATGCATTGATAATTACCACTCATGCATTCACTGTATATAATATTAAAATGCAGGCACATAGCTGCGCAATTGAAACAGATAAATAAATGCTAATTTATTTATAATAAATATATGACAGTTTGGATAGCAAAGTGTTTCGCATTTCGGTTTCTGTAGAAGTGTACAGAATTACAGATGGGGGAACACAAATGGGGAGGGAAAGGGTTTAAGGAGGTTTTATTCTGCATGCTTCTCCTCCTGCTTCATTCATGTGGCAACAGTTAACTTCAGTGCTGCTTTGGAAGGTTAGCAGTTCTGTTTGTCTCTGTGAAGAGGTCTTGCACACCCATGGGCATTCTTGACTCCTTCTGTTTTCTCAAAGGTCTGCAAGGAGGGATGACACCTCATCATAAGTAATTTTTCTTTCCATGCCCAACCTACCCAGTGTGCAAGAAAGCTCTTCCTTTCCTCAGAGGTCCCAGGTCCCCTTCTCAGAGTGAGACATGTCACATCAGGAGTCAATGGGGCATGGAACCCGGGTCTTCCCCTGAGTATGGCAGGGGAGTGCAGGTGAGTGAAGGTACAGGTGCGGACCCTTAACCCGGGACCGCCTTCTCTCAGTGACTCAAACCATGGCCATCTAAGGAAATGTGTGTCTCAGGTGAACCCAAACTTTTCTGGGGAAGTAAGAGTCAGGAGTTGCTGCTTTCTGCTTCTAGAACATACCTTGAAAATTCCAAACTCACTTCAGACCCTGCCTTGAGAAGATCTCCGTGAAGCCAGTGGCTTGCTGTTCCCCTGATTCCAACCCTGACTACTTGAGCAAGCAAGTCTTTCCAGTGTGCGTAGGGAGGGAGACTTGGGCATTAAGATTAACATAGCACTGAAAACAGTTGACAGAGGAAGACAGGAAGTCTTTCCACACCTGTCCAGGGTTCTACTAAAGAATGCAGCATGTGGTGGTGGTGGTGGTGGGGGGGGACCCAAGATATGCAAAAGGGGGTGCCATGTGATTAGATGTCATGTGGCATTTCCTCATCTTTCCAGCCCCCCCCTCCCCGCTCTTGGGAGTCATTTCCTTTCTTAGCAAACTGTCTCTCTTTCTGGCCACACTCATGTGTCTGGTGCCATCCTTTTCCTGGGGCCCAAGAGCCTGTAGCTAGGTGCCCTCTGATCTAAGATCTGGAGCTCCGGATTGTGTGGCAGGCTTCTCCTCACGCCCCAGAGACTCCATTCTTCCTGCCGCCTGTCCTCTAGATCTAAACCAAATGCTCTCACTTTTTCCTCTGTCCCCCCACTTAGTGGCTGCGAGGATTTTCCGTTTACCTGTGCTGTTCTTTCTCTTTGAAACACTAATAAAATGATCCTTGAATTCCCTTCTAGAATAGATCAGTTTTAAATTCTTTTATTAAGGAGACTAAGAACCCAGAAGGGGAGTCTCAGTTTCTCCACTAACACAAGGACCTGACCACCCCATGTCACCACCACAAAAGCCTTTTCCCACATATTCTCCTCGACACCCAATAATTTCAAGGCAAATATAAAATATTCAAAGGTACACCCATGTGTGCATTGATAATTACCACTCATGCATTCATTATATAATATTAAAATGCATCTTATTATTCTTAAATATAAATAATTTTTATTATATTTTTTAAAATTAAATGAAAATGCACCTTTACATAGCCATGCAGTTAAAACACAGATAAATAAATGCTGATTTATTTATACTAAACACATGACAGCTTGGCCCACAGAACAAAGTGCCTGCCCCTCTGTCCTGCTTTCTAGGTCCCCATCATGACTCTTCTGCCTGTCTCTCCAACCTGCCTGCCACTACTGCAGACCCTGCTCCACCCCAGGTGAGCCAGTGGCAGGCTCCTGGACGCCTTCATCCCATCTCTGTGGTTCTCCCACAATGCCCTCCTCTGAAGTCATCTCCATTTGGCTTCACCCTGCCTGATCTCAGGGATTCAGCTTAAATGTCGTCTCTTCTGGCCCTAGCCTCCCCAGGGTGGATTAGAGGTTCTCGTCTGTCCTCCGAACCCTCTGTCATGCCATCTGTCACCTTGTCAGTTTCAAAACACGTGACCAGGAGCTGTGTGAGGAGAAGGCCCCACCTGGCTCTTCCCAAGTCCCCTAGACAGCCTTCCTATCTTGTCTGACTCACCTTCATGGAAGATGTGTATAAACAGAAAAGCAAAAGGACAAGAAAGAAACTTGGGGGGGGGGGGGGAGATGTCCTCAAAGGTGAGCAGCAGACACCAAAGAACACTTTTGCGTACCAGAGAAGGCAAAACTTGTACAGTGTGGGGGCCCAGGAAGTCTCAGAGGGACGCTGTGACGGGGAAGAAATGATCAAATTTCTCTCCTCCCCTTGCACCCTGCCCCGCACCTGTCACCTTTACTCTTTCTTAGGTGTAGTATTTTAGTTTCCTCTTGAGCCAAGTGTTGGTCCCAACATGTCGCAGCAGCCGCATGAAGGTACCGGCCCTCGCCATTCACCCTCACTCTTGTCTCAATCAATCTTGAGCTCAGCTGGGTCCCCTCTACGCACAGTATTGACTGCCTGCAAGCGTTATTTGCTCTTACCTTAAGCCCAGGGCCCTGAGGTCAACTGGGTCCACATGCCTGGGTATTCTCAACTGCAGGGGGTTCTTCCTGACAAGAGATAACAGCTATGAAGCTCACAGTCTGTGGGAATCACAGAGGAGTAAACAGAACTGGGGTAAAAATAAGATAATACTGACAAGAAGACAGAGAGACTAGAACTCACTGCAGTGGGGAAGCCAGGACTCCTCATGGAGGAAGTGACACTAGACTTCAGGGGAAAGGTGACGGACTGCACAACCAGAGCAGTGACAAAGACCTTGGGGCACAGAAAACGTGCAAGGCCCCCAGGAAGATTTAAGCATGGATGCAGAGACAACAGGGAAATGTGGGCGCATCTAAAACAAGTCTTAGAAGGGACAGACAGAGAAGGGCAATTGGTGTCACTCTCTGGAAACGGAGTTGATCCCCTGTTAGAACAATACAGAAGAATTCAATGGTTAGTCAACCTAAAGCCAATATGAGAACATCCAGGAGCCCACAGTGTCCTGACAAGTCATCAGAATTCTGGGAAGGCTTTCCGTGGCCAAGAGCATCAAAGCTGGAAGCAGTGTGGGAGGGGGGCATTTGTCATGAACCAAGGCCTGGCTCATATTTCCTGAAGGCTCAAGCCTTGCTAGAGAAATGTCTTTCAACATTGAGGGGGTGTGGATTGTAACTCTGGGTTTGTGATGTTTATAAACTGCCTGCATTATCCTATAGCTTGAGTTATTTTCCATCCTTACCCCATGAATAAAACAGACAAGCAGTACAAAACTATCTTCATATCGTGACTGACTTTTACAGTTTGAGTTCACATAGCATGATATAAAAAGACTTTACAACTTCAAGTTCTTCAGCACCAAATCTTTCATTATACTTTTTTTTTTTTCATTTTGCTACGGTGCCTCTGTAAGGGGTTTTACAATCTAACTTAAAGAAGAGTCAGCAGCAGCATCTTTAGGAACTATCTAGTTACTGTTTAGTAACGATCTCTTTTTAATTCATGGATTCTTTTGTTTTCTCTCTCTTCTAAATTTATTCCCTGCTTTGGTGATGAGCCCAGGCCACTTTCCTCCCTGCTAGAATCAGACGTGATAGTAATACGATCAAGGGTGGCCACATTCAGTAGGAAACCCACAGATTACTCCTGGACCTTCCAGGGAAGGAATGATGACACTAGCTGTACAAGTTGAACATATTTAACATAAATTATTCTGACAATCAAGATTCAACACGAACAAAAATGCATCTTGTTAAGCATTTTGAACTTCATGAACTTAAGCACACATTCCAGAACATTCAGCCCAGTGCATGATTTAACCGAACATAACATGATTTTGAAGAATTCCTTGAGCCTAAAGGATTCAAAAAAAATAACTTTCCTGGAGGTCTGTTTGGCCAGCTGCAAACAGAACACACCCAGAAAGAGAAAGCTTTACTTATAAGTTGTTAATTCCAACAGCGTCCAGGTGAGCCTTGTGTCTGTCTGCCCTCTGTCAAACTTCTCTCAAGAGGAGACCATGAGATATGCCTGGGGTCAGGAAAGCACTTCTGAGATGGCCTCAGAGGATAAAATACAGTTGATTATCAGTTACCTCAAATGCTTGAGATCTGAAGTGGTTTATGTTTCAGAGAACTTGCTTATAGTCAAATCTTGGAGATGGAACCCAAGTCCAGACAGGAAATACATCTATATTTTAAAATATACCATTGACTGTCATCTTACATGCTTGTTTTCTGGATTTATTTCCTTTTGTTTTATAATTTCAAAATGTACTCTTTTGTAATTTCACACGTATTTATAAATAAGTAATATCCACCACCCCCCCCGTCTCTTCCATTCCATCCTCCCAAGCCTGAACCCCACACCCCTTCCCAACTTCATGTCCTTAAATATCTACCCTACCCATGGAATCCAACACGTGCTGCCTGTATGTTCACGGGTGTGAATGTGGGGTCTTGCACTGGAGCCTGGAGAACCTGCAAGAAGTCACACCCCTGAAGAAAACGGACTCTTCCTCCGTAGCAGCCATCAGCTGCCTGCAGTTCCTGAACCTTTGGCCCATCCATGCTGGAATGTTGGCGGCTGGATCTTGTAGCGGTCTTGTGCCGGGCCATTACAACTGCTGTGATGTTATGAGTGCTACAGCCCTATTGTATCCAGAGGACACTGTTTCTATTTCACAGTTGTTCTCCTGACCTCTGACCCTTACAATTAGCCTCCCACTTGCAGGGTGCTTCATGAGTCTTGAGGGCAAGAGAATGTGTATAGCAGTCCCATTTAGGGCTAAGCATTCCACAGTCACTTATTTTCTGAAATTTGACTGACTGTAGGTCTCTGTGTGTCTTGATGACCTTTTTATTGTTGTGAGATGACACTATGACCAAGGCAACTTATAACAGCAAACATTTAATTTGGGGCTTAAAGTCTCAGAGTATTAGAGTCCATGGCTAACGTGATGGAGAGTATGTTCATAGGCAAATGGCATGGTATTGGAGTAGTAGCTGGGAACTTGCATTCTTATCTATAAGTAGGAGGCTAGGAGGCAGAGAGAGAACACTAACTGGCAATGGCAGTGGCCTTTGAGACCTTAAAACCCACCCCTAGCAACATAGCTCCTCCAACAAGACTCTACTTCTTAATCCTCCCCGAACAGATCTACCAATGGGGGACCAAGTATTCAAATACATGAGATTATAGGGACCACTCTCTTTCTAACCACCAGACTGTTTATCACCAACCACTGTGGAAATATACAGCTTCTGTGATGAGGAATGAGAGTAATATTCATCTATAGGCATAAGGGAAAGTACTAAAAAGGCAGTTTGATAGTTTAATATTATGTCCCTTTAACAAAATATTAGTAGTTTCTCCTCTAGGGCCTAGGCTTTGCTAGATTTGCAGTCTCAAGCATATATTTCCTCCTAAGAAGTGGCCCTTAAATCCAATTAGAAAGCTGTTGGTTGCCGCGTAACATTTGTACCACTGTGGCATCAATGGGCATATCTTACCAGGCCAGTCATTACTGTACAATGCAGGGTTCACAGCTAAATAAGAGTTTTCTCCCCCAGTAGCCTGCTGTATTGGAGCCTTTGGCATGATGGAAACTCACCATCAAGGAGGCCACTGCCAGGTTCATACCAGTTTGACTTTTCAGTGTCCCTCAAGGAAAGTGCTATACATTGTTTTTAACAGCCATGTGCTCACAACAAAGACAGCAAAGTTTCACGGAGAGGACTTTTCCCCTTGTGACATCATGTCAATACTGGGAGAAAATAGATTTCACAGTAATTTTCATTCTGTCCTTTGGGTATTGAGATGTTGAATCTTGATCTGATCATTTGAGATGAGCAGTGGAGTGAAGAACCTGTGTAGGGAAAAATACAAACAGGAACTTCTCCATCAATGCCCTGGAGGACACTGGGTCTGGATGAGATGAAGACGCCGATGAGAGAGGATACGCTGACACCAGATGCCTAGAATCTGAGACACCACAAGTGTCCTGCAGCAGATAATGTCTACATATTCTTTGCTTCTAAAATTAGGCCAAGGTCCGGCTCAGCTTTTGGAGTATCTCCATCTTCAATATTAAGAAGAATTCAATGGCAAGCTTGCTGAAGGACCAAAAATGGGACACTCCGTAAAAAAAAACTCTTCTCCCCCACCCCCACTTGGCTACCAGGATGCATGGTGGAAGGACAGACATGTCTGAAGGAGCTGGAATTACACAATGACAAAGACCAGCCCCTTACCATAGAGAATACTAGATAACTGTGACCACACACACACACACATACAATACTTTTCTGAGCCTCGGTTTCCTTCTCTGTCCACCAGGAATCATATAACTTCCAAGAGTTCTGATGAGAAGCTAATGACAACAAATGTGGGCAAGGACCCATCAATTATAAAACACCCACTGAGAGGGGAGGTATCATGATGATTTATTTATAAGGACCGAAGGGTTGTCCCAAGCTCTATTTTTCTGCATCTCGATTCTTCCATCTCTTCTTTGGGACAGCTCATCTCCCCTTAATACCTCCCTTTGCTGGTACAGCCCCTCCTGCTGATCTCTAAATTAGCGCAACCCTCCTTCCACTCCCCCCCGGGAGAATTTCAATTCCTTTAATCCAATGAAATGAGGAGTTCAGGCCATCATCTTCAAAGAATAAGAATAAAATTTGGGGACCAAAATTATACCCATCGGGATTGCCTCTGTAGAAACACTTTGGAATTCTTTTTCATGCCCTATTAAATAATTAAAATGTTTCTTTTCTGAATCTAATGTTAGTTATTTAAACCCTGGTCCTAAACTCCGTTAGCAACCTGATTAGCACAAAACTTTAGATGCCAGTTGGATTAGTTTTATAGATTTTTTTTTTCATTGAAAGGCAACACGTGAACAAAGATAAGTGCATGGTTATGGTTTAGATGCTATGCTCTCAGGAAACAGGTTAAATCTAAGCTGACATGATTAATCTTGCTCTATTTATTAGCTTGTTAGTGTAATCAATGCCCTCCATTTGTGTTAGGGGCAGCTAGTACATCAAAGTCGCTTCTGTGGACTCCAATACATTGTTCTATTCTCCAACGGCATTCCTAATGGATACTCAACGCTAGTGATCTTATATGTCATAAAGGAGCTATTCGGTGTTCGGGCTGGATAAAGTTGAGACAAAAAGCAGAAACAGAGAGAGAGAGAGAGAGAGAGAGAGAGAGAGAGAGAGAGAGAGAGAGAGAGATGAAATTACAATTTGGGCCATCTGCCTCTCTCTGCAGTCCTATTCACCTGGACCACCCTGTCCGAGTAAGCTACTGGGGAAAGCCAGATGCCAAAGAAAGGATCTGGAGGGAGGAGAAAGCAGTAGGAATTCAGGAACACAGCCAGGGCTAAGCCCACCTGTCAGGCAGAGGCTTCAGAAAGAGGCTAAGTGAGGTGCCTGGGAGAGGGGGTGAAGCATAGTTGGCAAGGAGAGCAAGTCCAGGGAAGGCCTCTTTGGGTCCTAACTCAAAGGTTAATAAAACCCCAGGCCAAAGTAAGAGGCAAGAAAAAAGCTATGCACTTTTAGACCAGTCCTGGAGGAAATGACCAAACAAAACTAGTGACCACTAAGATTTAACACAGTTTGTGCAGCAGCTTAGCTCATCTTCCACCTTGTGCAGAAGCAAGTCCTGGCTGCACGCGTCCCCAGAAGCCTGGGTCCTTCTCCTTCCAGACTTTGCTTTCTACCCTAGGGGATCTGCCACGGAAGTGCCCATCCCTAGCTCCTGCTGGGTTCTATCTTGGCCACAGAAATGTCTCTCCCTTCAGGGCATCATCGTGGAAAAAAATGCCCTACAAGCTCTTCATTTCAAGTAACATTAGCTTCTGTGTTTGCTAAGAGGTTGCAATGTTCTTCCAATGCCATGTACTTCTATAGAGGCCATCTGTGCGGGGCATGGAGGAACATGGTACCTGGATTAGGACAAAAGATTGCTATTGGTTCACAAGCCATCCTAGGAGCTAGAAAGATCCTCTTTCAGGAATTACTTGATCTAAAAAGGAGAACTCCCTGGACTCTCCAAGTTGGGTCTGGGACTCCATGAAATCATGAAGACAAGGACCAGGCAAGGAAATGTGGCCATGCCATGTGGCCACACAGCACTAGGCTTGGGGAGTGCATGGGTCAGATACCCTTACTCCATGGAAGAGCGAACAGCCATAAAGACCCAGGACACATGTATTTCGCCTGAAATCCATGCAAGTCTACATGGGGGTTTGGGGGAGAAGCTAGTGCTAAGCTGTGACTGAGGATCAGAAAACAGGGTGGGATATAATAAAGCTAAGATCAGAAAGAACCAAAGGCCACCCGGAGATGCAAGGGAGCAGGGACTGGTACCATGTGGTCAACCCTGGAAGACCCTATCTAGATGCTCTTCCTTCTTAAGTTTTCTTTGGCCTGTTTCTGAGAGTTCTGTGGATGCTTCCAGAACTTTCTTTGCTGCCAAGTATTGTCTGGCATCTAGTCTAAGTTTTTACAAGGCCATTCCTTGCACCGACCAGTGATCAGTCACAACATGAGTACAAGCAAGACCACCTGGGACTGTCCTGGTACCAGAGCAAGGCTGTGCAATGCCCTATCACAGCTGGGCATTCTCTGAATCCAGCCTACTGCAACTCTTTCCCCCTACAAGTGTTCCATGATCCCCCACTAAATGTCCACATCCACTAGCTCTCTGGAGACCTCCCTTGGTGGGTAAGGAGAGGAGCCACACTTGGATGTGACTACCTAAGTCCTACGAACAAAGTGCTATGTACCTCTCCCAAGAGCAGAAACTTCATAGAGATACTTACAAGCCCATGCATGACCCCAGCGCTCAAACTCCCAGCAAGGGACAGAGCCGAAGGGCAGAGAAACCCATGCAGTAACTCGGTCACCAATGACAACAGCTGGTAGTCTTGGGTTATTTGTCCCTGTAGCTTTGCTAAGCACTTGGTTTTTGGTTTTTTGTTTTTTCATTCAGTTCTCCAGAATCTCTGGAAGTATAGTCTTTGCACTTGAGATAGAGGGACTGGACCTCACAGGGATTGAGTGACAGTTCATGGTCCTAAACAGTCTCAGTATGTAATGGTTTAGCCTCCTAAATCATCCACCCTACTTGGTCAAACCAGAGCTAGGAACTCGGTGTGGTGAGCACTAACTTGTAGCATCACTCCTTTAATTTTAACCTAATTTAGCTCTTCCTTCCTTCGCCCTCTTCTTCTCTTCTTTTTCCCTTCCTTTCCTCCATCCCTCCCCCTCCCCAGTCCCTCTTCCTCCCTCTCTTTTTCCCTCCTCTCTCCTTTCCATCTTCCCCTCTCTTTCATTTGAACAAGAATGCATGAGGCTTCCGCTACCATGGGGGGGGGGGGCTGAACTGCTGTCTTTGTGCCGTGGGCTATAATAACCTAAATAGATTGCAGTTTAATATAAGTGCCCCAAAATTATAGTACAAAGCTGTTTGCTGAGGTTTATCATTAAACAAAGATCAGAAGTCTCCTCTGTGCTCCCGTGGGTGTTACGCAAACGATGACGGATAACTTTAAGCCCACGAAGCATTATGTAGCACTTAGAATCGTGGCCACACGGCGATGATGGTGGTTTTCTTGGGGTTATGGATGCCTGAGAGGTTTGTTTTTTTTCTCCAAATGTTTGGTTTTCAAATTTGATCCAAAACACATGCATTAATTCTGTAATGAAGAATAAAAAGGAGAAGTCAAATACGGGGCCCAGGTAGAGAGTCAGGAAAGTAAAGTGTGCAGCTGTAAAGGAGGTTACTGGGAAATGGAGCAAAATGTGGTCAGATGAGGCGGACTCGTGGTCACTCAGGGGTACGTGCACAGAAGACTAACGCCAGCCACAGGGTGACTGGAGAGATGTGTGGTCAAAGAAGAAGCTGTGATAAGGTCAGTGGCCTGAGATGCCATCTGAAAACTTCCTGCATGGTAAAAATGTCCCTTCCACAAATTCAGTGCAGTTCTCACTCCTTGTGCTGGGTCTTCCAGCATCATCCATCAGCTACATGCCCTTCTGGGTAAACATGACAGGCCTTTGCAGATATTCTGGGAAGTTTTATCCTGGATTTCAGAGTGTAGTGATTAAAATTATTTGTAGGTATTGTTTGTTTGTGTGTGTGTGTGTATGCATCTGTGCACACGTACCCATGCACACGTGACTATATGCATACATGCATGAAGGGCAGAGGTCAGCCTCAGGTGTTGATCCCAAGATGTTGGGAATATTTGTGAAAGTAAGGACACCCTGTTTTTGAGACAGGGACTCTCGCCACCTTGGAGGGCCAGTGAACCCTGGAGACCTACCCAGCTCCATCTTCACAGACACAGATTACAGATGTCTTCCACCATCTCCAACCTTTCCCACAGCCTCTGGGGATTTAATTCAGGTTCTCATGCTTGCCTGAAAAGTACTTTACCCTCCAGAGTTGTCTCCCAGCCACGAAGTAGCTAATTTCTGCAAAATGCCTCCTTTTATTAATGCTGTCATGCCTGGTTTCAAGAATGGGCCGCATGGCATAACGGTAGTGACCTCCTGGGGCCTTTGAGAGAAACAGACAAGTGTGGGCAATAGTTCTCTCCTAGGGTCCCCTGGTTACTCCCAGTGGCTCTTTGCAAGGCCCCGCATGCCCTCTCCCTCTCTGGATTCAGCAATGTGTGCCTCTCTGTGCCCACTTCACCTTAAGGTGCCCTTTCTAAGGGAAACATTTGGTGTCCTGTGTACCTGTCAGAGCCCTTGTCACACAGCACCACAGAGCTGACAGAGCTCCTAGGTGGGCTCATAAGTGTCCTTCCCTCAAACACCCAACCAAAGCCTTGGCACGGTGTACATACACCATAAACAAATGAGCGAGGAGTGAATAGGTCAGTAGGTGGGTGAGTGAGTGAGTGAGTGAGTGAGTG
>NC_022009.1:42845789-42869330 GCF_000317375.1 Microtus ochrogaster
TGGTAGGTGTGTGGGTGAGTAGGTGAGTGAGTGAGTGAGTGAGTGAGTGAGTGAGTGAGTGAGTGAGGTGCCTCCCCCCTTACAGTTGCTTTATCCCATGTCTAAGATCTCCCTGCATGGTTTCTCCTGTGGCGTGAATGCATGAGCTGATGGTTGTGTGAATATCACTCTTCTCCAGTTCCCTCCTGCAAAGACTCAGCTGCTAAGGACCTTAGAAGTATAACAAGATACTTTCAACAAACTGCAACCAACTTGGAAAAAAAACAACACTACAAGTGGACACAGAAATCCCTCCTAGCACGACGAGACACCACTGAAATCCATGTGAGTCTAAAACAAATGTGTCGGGGTGAATCCAAAAGCTGTGGGCAGAATCAGACTGAACCCAAGCCCGGCATGGAAGTTAACTCTGGAACCTCAGCAAATACCTTTGTTTCCAAAGGAAAAGTGTCTGTAGTGTGGAAGTAGCATTTGATCCAAACCTCCTTAAAGTTCAGCTTCATCTGACACCCAAGGACAAAGTTTACCCTTGGACTGTTTACTTAGAGCTTGAGGCTTCACTCCCACATCTATAAAATGATCTTCAAGATAAAGATTAATATAGTCAACTTGATAAGATCTAGAATCACACAGGAGACACAACTCTGGACGTGACTATGAAGGAGTTTCTAGATAGGGAAGATCCACCCTAAATATGAGCAGCATCTTTTCATGGGTTTGGGTCCTGGACCGAAGGAAAGAGAGAGGGAGAGAGGGAAACAGGGAAGGAGGAAGAGAGAAAATCAGCAGCCTGCATGTTTCCCTGACAGCTGATGCAGGAGGCCAGCTGGTTCAAGCTCCTGTGGCATTCTCTTTCCCATCCTGATGGACTGTACCCTACAACTGTAAACTCAAACAAACCCCTTGCCCCTGCTTTCCTTAAGCTGCTATGCTCAGTTATTTGGTCGCAGCAATGGGAAAGGTTACTAATACATTGAGAACAACAGTGTCCATTATTGTAGCAGTGTGTGTTAAGGAGTTAACAATTCCAGAGGACACCCAGGGCTGGGTATTTAGAATAAGTCACATATTCAAACTGGTTTGTGTTTTTCACAGCCAGGCAATTCTGAGGGTTAGTGTCATGGCTCAGTTTTGCACTCACGGGGTCTTGGGTTCTATCCTCAGTACCACACACGCACACAAAGTAAAAATAAAACAACGGTACATGCCATGCTTTTACTAGCTTTTACACTTACTTAGTGTAAAAATTTGCACGGATCCATATAGTAGCATCATTCCAACTTTCAGGGGAGGGAAACTGGAGATAGAAGGTTTGGCCATCCAGAACCCATACACTTGGGAGTTTACCTGGCAGCCAAGCTCCAGCTAAGCCATCACTTGATGTTCCCATAGCTAGCGACAGAGAAGAGACACGAATGAGGGTTTAGCTGGAGCAAAAACTCAGAGACCATACTGAACAGTTCGGATCTCATTGTTCCACTAGGAAAACATAGACAGTAATTGTCACAAAATGATCGGTAATTGTAGCTTGCAATGTACATATTCAACAGCAATCAATGAACTAGAACACAAATATAAATAAGCCTGTATGAAGCTCCCAGCTTAGCATGGAAGGCGGAGCATGCTAATAAATGGCTGTGTGAGAGAAGGTGAAAGGTCACGTTCAGAACCCAGGGGTGCAGGCAGTGAGTGATGAGCTCGGATGGGCTGTCCAGAGCAGAAGCGGGAGCTACAGAAAGAGGGAAAGCAGGGTGTCAGGGAGGACAGAGTCAGGGAGAAAAGACAACGGGAGGCTGGTGGGTGATTGGATGGAAGAGGGGGAGATGCTTAAGGGGAGGTACAGTCAGCTAGCAGAGGACTTTGAGTAGCCCCACCTGAGCTCCACACTAAAGGTGTGGAGACTGGCCCAGAACTGGGAAGTCGCAGGGTATGTGTGTGGCAAGCTGGGACAGTGTATCTTATCACACCCTACAGAGGTGCACGCATAGACTAAGCCTCCTGCTGAGGTAAGACCCAGGGAGGAAGGAAGCCAAGGGCCTGTTGAAAGTCAGGAGCTGTGAGAGAGACAACAGCTAGTGCTGAGATCTGTCTGCTGATTATAATGAGGCTCTGAAGAGCCCCTTGTCTACCTGGAGTGGACTCAGCCGTCCGGTGTTTCTCCACGGCACTGTGATCTCAGAGCTATTCTGGGAAATTGGATTTGCAGCAGCTGGAGCCTGTACGCAGCCTGCAGTGGAGTGGCACCAAGAGCAAGGGTGGAGGGGCCTGGCAACCAGAGCCGCAGAAGCCACCCAGTAGGAAACGCTCTCTGCAGGGATATCTACACATGGACCAAGTCAAGTGTCTGCCTACTGGCTTGTTCACCTGTGCATCCAAACATTTGGCATTTCGTTAGTAAGTGGTATTCATTTCATTTATCCATCCATCCATCCATCCATCCATCCATCCATCTTCCATCCACTCATCCATGCATCTCTAATCATCCTTCCTCCACCCACTAATCTATCCATCTAGTCATCTATCTCTCCATCCCTCTACCCACTTACCCATCTACCCATCCACCCATCCACTCATCTGCCCATGCAGTATAAATATATCCGCATATCCATCTATTCATTCATTCATTCACCTGCCCCTGAGGTCACAGGAGCAAGCCAGTCCTCCTCTTTCAGCACCTCAGCTGCTCACGTGTAGCACGAATTTACCCTTCCTCTACTAGCTCTATTATGTGACCATAAAGCTATGTAGTTACTGGGTCAACTGCTTGCCCTTCAACCCTCACTATCACTCTCTCTGGGTAACTCGGTTCCCCGTACAACTCACTGTACCTAGGTTTTTGGTTTATCAAGAGAGACAGTGTTTACGCTTGACTCAGCTGCTGGGCATCGAGCAAGATACTCATTGTGAAGTCCATGGTGAGTTTCAGCAAAAAAAAGGTCATTACCTAAAGGCCCACCCACGTGTTCCCTCTCCTCCATCAGGCATCGGATGTGCATTTCCCCCTGATCTCAAGGGCCAGAGGCATGAGACTGAATGATCAAGGTGAGCCTGGCTGGGGTTGGGGAGGGTGCTGAAGTCAGTACCCATGCTTAGAGATAGGATCAGCTGGATGAAGTCAGAACCCATGCTTAGAGATGGGGTCAGATCGATGAAGTCAGAACCCATGCCTAGAGATGGAGTCAGCTGCTGAAGTCAGTACCCATGTCCGGAGATGAGGTCAGGAGTGCCAGTTCTTATGCTCAGTGAGGGCCATCTGACTTCAAATTATGAGAATGTATATGGAGGCCCAATACATGTACTTTGAAGAGATAGGGATCAATTGACTATTGTTATGCAGCAAATATCCACTTTAGAACTAGATTTGGCTTAAAACAACAATCCACTTGTTCTATTAGTGCTGCAAGAACCTGGGCCAAGCTGGTCCAGGCTCAGATATCCTCCCCAGGCTTGCCCAAGTTTTAGTGGTCATCTGACAGCCTGGACTGGATGGAACTGGTACAGAATATCCCTCACATATACCTGGGGTAGTTTATCTGTGTGTGTGTGGGGGGGGCATCTCCCACTCACTGTGCAGAGGGCTAGCTTGGGCTATTTATAAAATAGAACTTGGAGACACGCAAGGCAAGAATCCAATGGGCATTTGGTCCCAGTAGAGTCTTCTCTGCCACGGTCTCTGAAGTACTGCAAGTCCCAAGCTAGCTCAAACTCAGCAGGTCAACTGGCAAGGAGCTGCAGAATCACATTTCACAGAGACTCAAAATCAGGGAAAGGACAAATCCTTTCCTGCTTGGTTTACTGGGCTAACACATACATAGCCCCAGGCTGAGGAAGGGGTTCAATTGATAAAGTGCTTGCCTTAGAAGCACAAGGACCCCTGAATCCGGATCCTTAGCATGAATTAAAAACTGGACATGGCACGGCATGTATCTGTAACCCCAGTGCAGAGATGGGGATCTCTGGAGCTCAATGATCAGCAACTTAGCCAAACTAGTGAGCTTAGTGTTCTGGGGAGGGCACTGGTTAAAAAACAGAGTGGAAAGTGTTGATGAAGATACCTGACATTGACCATTGGCCTCCATATGTTTGCACACACAAGTGTGTGCTCACTTGCAGGCACACTTACACACACACACACACACACACACACACACAATGTATAACCCCAAATTTACCCTCCTCACCACTGCAGCGACAACTCAATGACATGAAGCATTGACACAGACTTTGCCACCACTCTCCACCCCAGTTGTTTCTGTTGTGCTTTTCAGGCTGGACTGAGTTTGTGCAGAATCTGTGCCCGGTATGTCAGGATCCTGATTGCCATTGAAGAACTATTGACTGAATATGTGAACAGGTAAATGAGCAGGCTGGCTTAGGGCACGGGGAGCCCTGGTAATTACCCACAGTCACCCATCTTCCCAGCACCCTGGGAGAGCCTTGGGGTCAAAGCTCTATGCATGTATGAGCTGGAAGAGCTAAAATAATGAACTCCAAGTATCTCCTAGTGTACAGAAGCAATGTGGCACCAAGCCGCGCATGCAGTAAAGACAGAATAAATCAGAGCACAGTGCTCACACAGGCCCTATGGAAAGACAGGACTCACAAAGTGCCATGTGCAAGGAGCTACAGAGGAATCACCATCACTGGGGCCTGGATATCACAGAGAGAGGTACAACTTCCAACAGCAGACAGCAACCCCTCAAGGCCAAGGCGATCAAAGAAGCAGGTCACAGCACTAGGCGCAGCGGTCAAAATGATACCCCATGCAGCCTCAACTTCAGGGGCCAATGGGAGCCCCCGTTCACACTCCACAACCACCCTCCTGCACACCCTGGGTCTTACCTAGTAGGGCTCAGAGCTGGCTGCACCTTGGAGTGTGTATGCATGGCTGCAGGAACTATGCAGGCTGTTTGGGGGGAGTTGGTGCCAATAGGAAGCCACAGCCAAGTGGTTTAGGAAGCCAGGAGGCTCAGAACCCCTAAGGAGGAAGCCCTCTAGCTTTCTGAGGTCAGGAGTGGAGGTCATGGCTGTGGAGAGCTCTGAGCTGTTCTGGAAATTCAATGAGATCAGAAGGCTGTGGTCCAGACACCACACACATTCCATGATATGGACTGTTGGGGGTAGGAGCAGGCATCTTAGATGCTGGATTCGCTATGTTTCTCATTATTTTGACAAAATATCTTATAAGATGTCATTTAATGGGGGGGAAGGACTGATTTGGGCCTACAGAGAGAGGGTACAATCCATCATTGGAGAAAGCAAGGAACAGAATAGGAAGGGTGGATAGTCACATGGCAACCACAGGAAACAGGAAAAAGGAAGTGAGGCGGGGCTACAAAATCCCAGAGGACCTACTTCCTTCAAGAAGACTCCACCTCCTTGAGGTTTCCCAAACAGCCCCACCAGCTGGGGCTTAAGGGTTTCAACACGAGGCTAAGAAACTCACTCTCCAGTCAAACCACAACAGACCCATATCTGAGAAGAGTGTTTCTGTGGGAGGTTTGGCTCCTCGGCTGCTATTGCAGGCTGTGTCAGAGGTGAGCGTTCTCCATAATACCTAGGCTTCTCTTGTCTGTAATTTATCTGAGTATTTTAATTTTAAGTGTAAAATATGGAAAATATTGTTTAAATCACAGGGCTGCCCCAGGAATCAAGTGAAACAGTGCATTGGAAAATAACAATTATTGTTTGTATGGACTCATCACTGAACCCTTTTAGCGATTATTGCAATTATTAATATTACCATTATTAATTCATAATCTCTCATGCAGCAATTTTCCTCTGAAAGATGTTTCTGATGGTTCCCATAATTGAGGACAGAATAATATTCCAGGAATTAGAAGGTGCTTTGAGATCCTCTGGTAAATGAAGCCCTTTAGTAATTGGAACTCAATCAGGTTTACATGGCTTGGAATATTGGAGTGCATTAAATTCCATAATGTTTCTGGTGTTGTTACTTAACATTCTCGTGCATGATCATAAAGCATTAAAACTCCTGGCCATTAGACACAGCCACACTCCCCCATTTACATGCCTTGCGCAATCTTCCTCTTCCGAACAGAGTTCCCTTGTAAAGACACATACTATTTAATTCAGAGCTTTCCATTATGTCCCCGCTCCTATTCCTCTGACAGCCTTGAGGGTGGAGCCTAGGATCTCACAGATTCTAGAGAGCCATCTAGCACTAGGCTGCAACCCTTGCTTTAACCACCTGGTTCCATCCGTGGCAAGTGCCTTTTACACACAGCAGAGGTGGCGAAAATAAATCTGCATAAATCGGTCTTGCGACAGCCTGGAGTCAACAGTAGGGAAGAGCTGGGGTGGCTGGTAAGTGTTCCCACACAGGTGTACATGATGGACAATGAGGACTGTATTGTCATTTCTTATTTCTCCTTGTCCTGAGTCTCTCTCTCTCTCTCTCTCTCTCTCTCTCTCTCTCTCTCTCTCTCTCTCTCTCTCATTTCAACTATGCATACAGATAGCCTGCTTAAAGTCCAGGCAGCCTTCAGTGGGTGTGGGAGGCCCCATGCTGGTCTCAGTGGGGAGTCGGGGGAAGACAGTGTGGCAGATGCCTAGGAGCTGCCTGGCATCTGAGGGCATTTCAGTGAACCACCTCAAGAAAGGGAGCACAGCCACTAGAAACCCCTCTCTGCTTCTAACTATTGGTGATAGAGCTCCCGGAGAGGGGCCTCGTGGTCAAGACCTGTTATTCTATGGCCCACAGCCCGCCCAATCCTGTCATTTGTGGGCGATTGTGAATGGCGTGCATGAGCCAGCTGGTGTGGGCTTCATTGCTGTGGTTTTATGATCTTCCTGAGGTCTGAATGGCTTCTGAGTCACACCCAACTCCTGAGTGACCCATCCTCCCTAGGGTCTTTTCTGGAACCACCACCTTCCTCTTGAGCTCCCAGCAGTGCTGTTACTCACTAGGTTGCTGGGCATAGAAGGCTTCCCACTACATGTCAAGGCTTTTGAGAGAATGGCCTTACAAAACTCACAGGATCCCTGTCTGTGAAGTCTGAGTTTGAGCTACAGTGGCCCATCCATGGCCAGCAGCATGAGGTGCCCCTTGTCATCTCTCATTTCAGCTTCTTCATTTGTCCACCAATATTGTGGAGTAATCTTTGTGTGTACTATGGAGATGCGTTGCTCTGATTGGTTTAATAGAAGGCTAAACAGCCAATAGCTAGGCAGAATTTTCAGGGCAGAGAGAATGCTGAGAGGAAGAAGGTGGGGTCACCAGCCATAGACAGAGGAAGCATAATAGGCTGGAGGAGAGGTAGATAAATAGAAATGGGTTCATTTAAGTAATAGGAACTAGTTTAAAACAAGTTTAAACTATAGGCCAAGCTTCTATAATTAATAAGAAGTCTCTGTTTCATTATTTGGGAGCTGGCTGGTGGGACAAAGAAAGACTCACTACAAATGGCACCCAACAGACTTATTACACACTAATGGCAAAACCATCCAGGGGGGCAGGACAACTGTGGAAGCCAGTGGGGTGAGGCAAGCAGAGAGTCTGTCATACAGAAGGTTCTGGGAAATGTGAGTGGCTTCTTCTTATCCTCACCATAACAATGACCAGCTCAAGCCATGGAGAACTGTATATGTCTTTTTTTTTCCATGAGATAGGAAAACAGATGTTGACTACAGTGTCCTTGGACCCTGAAGAGTCTTTTCCTCCACTGCCTTCAGTGTTCTGATTTGGATGTAAGATGTCTTTCTCAACCTCATACTCTTGAGTCCTTGGTCCCCAGCTGATGGCAGTGTTTGGGGAGGTGGTAGGACTATTAGGAGATGGGTTCCAGCTAGAGAAACATCTTTGGAGGACAGTCCTTGAAGACTGTGGCCGAGCCTGCTTCTGCCACCAGTCACCCTCTTCCTGAGTATAAGACAATGTGATCAACTGCCTCTTGATGCAATGGCCATGGCACCAAACAGCCCTCAGGCTGGGAGCCAAAGTAGACCCTTCTCCCTCAAGTTGCTTCTTGTCCAATATTTGAGTGCAAAAGGTACAGCAGTTAATACATCCACACGGTTTCTTACTGTTGAACATCTCCAAGTTGCTGGGAATTGCCTGCTGCTTCTCCAGCCTGATTCCAGAATGTCCTCCCCATCAAACTCCACTCACATTCTCCAAGCTCTCTCTGATGAGCCCATCTCAGTGTTCAAGAAAGGTACTGCACCTTCTCCACATGCCCACACAGCAGCTCTCTGGACAGGCGAGAGGCCCCTCCTGGCTCCAAGGTTTATTTAAAGGTTTGTCTCCCTTGGCAGTAGGTCTCTTGTGACTTTTTGCTGCATCCCACCATTGTCTTTCATCTCCCCTGAATGTAGGCACATCACAGATAAACACCTTCATATGAATCAGTTAGCGAAAACTGACTTTGCCTTTCTTAATAACAGTGTCTTGTGATTCCAATGGCTACAATATTTCTTTGTCTTTAATCTTATGAGCTATGACCTGGTAGCTTTTTGTTCCTTGCCTTTTCTTGTCCTTTTTTTTGTGAGAGTGTGTATGTTTGGGTGTGAATGGGTATATATTTAATGTGTGTGAATGTATGTGTATGTATGTATATGAGTATGTATGTTTGTAAGGGTGTATGTTTGTGAGTGTGTACATGTGTGAATGTGTATATGTATGTGTGTTAGTGGGTATATATGTAATGTGTGTAAGTTGGTGTATATATAATGTGTGTGAGTTTATATATATGTGTGTGTGTTTGTAAGTGCATATATGTGAGTGTGTGTACATGTATTAGTTGTATGTATGTATATGAGTGTGTATATATGTGTGAGTGTGTGTGTTATACTCACATAGGGGTGTGCATAAGCCCTATGTACATGTGTATAAAGGACAGAGGAAGATGTTGGGTGTCCTGCTCTACCCCTCTCCAGTCCTCCCCTTGCCTTGAGCAGTCAGCACTCTTACCCATTACTATCTCTCCAGTCGTGCTCAGTCATGTTCATTTCTTTACATTATAAACCCACAATTTCTCTATAAATGTGCACTATAATACCTGAGATAGAAGGCACAACCAATATGGGAGCACTTAGAAAGCAAAAGAGAACAACAGAGAACAGAATAAGAATCTGGAGCGTTGATGAATGTGACAATACCAGTGATTACAATAAATGTGAATGGGTCAAATCCCTTAGGAAAGGGTGGCACTTTTCTGATTAGGTAATAGGAAGTAGAAATTTAATAGAAACCCAGCTATGTTGTTTTTGAGACCTGCCCCTAAAACAAAATGACAGAGCAAACTTGAAAACAGACAGATGGAAAAAGAGGAGCCAGCAAATGCTTAAATAAAAGAGGTGAAGAAAAATATATATCAGACAACAGAGAACCCAAGTCAAAAATATTAAATAGGACAAAATGGGATTTCAATATTATTAAATATTGCAGCCCATCAAGAAGAATATTCACACATCTAGTAACAAAACTCCCAAATACATAAAACAAAACCTGTTGGAGATGCAAAGAAAGACTAATAAATCTGCAATCATAATAGAAGATTTTTAACACATTCCTCCGAGATCAAATGTCACATCAAGTAAACAAAAAAACAAGTAAAAATGTAGGAAGAAAATGAATACACCATTACCACACACTGTGCCTGCTGGAAAAGTAACGTGTTTTCAAATTCTTTTGACATGAAGAGCAAAACTGACCATGGTTAATGTGTCAAATGAAAGATTAACATGTTCACCAAAGCAGGAAACAGAGAGAAAATATCTGTGTTTTCTCAAAAGTGGAACAATAGGAAATACAAGCAGAAGTTTTCATATGGAATTCAAAAATTATTCCTCTACATGATTCATGAGTTAAAGTAAAATTTCAAATAGAAAATAGAATAATTTTATATATAAATAAAATGTAAAGAATATGAAATAAATAATTAGGGATCTGTTCAAAGAGATAAATGGAAAAATATCAAGTTATAATAACATGCCTTAGAAACTATGGATGAGAAAAAGATGTAAATTTTAATTTAAACTGTTAAAAATAAAGTAAGTCTAATTAAATTGGAATAAAAATGTAATCAATTTAAAGCAGAAATATCTTAGATAAGAAATAAAGAAAATAAGTATATTCAACAGACCCCAGAACAGACCACATAAAAATATTAATAAAATAACCAAATGGCTTGTCATAAAAAAGAAAAGGGGACAAAAATAACATTGGGAATAGAGATGACATACAATCACAGAATCAAAGGGCAGCTTAAAATGACATTATGTGCTTGTTGCCAAAACACTTGAAAAGCCGGCAGTGTGACTGATTAATGAGAACATAAATTGCAAAGCTTATTAAAGAAGTGAGAGAAATTGTCAGAAAAAATAAAAGGAGGGAAAACTTTGCCTCTCAAAAAAAGTACTTGCCTTTCATTAAACTTGAGAAAACTTTCTGTATTTGGAAGGCACAGTCAAGAGAGTTAAAAAAGATGCCCAGCCACTGTGAAGAGACATTTCAGCAGGAAAACCATACTGTGTTTAAAACACCCATATACAGAGAACTCTTATGGACAGACAGTAAGAAAACAGCCCAGCCCAGGAAAGCAGAATGGCAGAAGAGAGGATGCAACGGTCATCAAAAGATGCTAAAGACTAAAGCCATATGAAAACTCCAGGCCCCCATGAGTCACTAAGGTTCTGCAACTTAACCCTGCATGGCTTCAGAGTGACAGCAAAAACATCCATAAAAGTCATTCATCAGCAGGAACATGGACACCTGAGACCTGTGCACATTCGGTCATGATGTAAATGCAAAGCGTGGAAAACTTTGGGAAATGCTTTGGCGATTCAGTGTATAAAGGTAAGCATGTCTTTACCACGTGACCCTGCCATCTGACTCTTGGGTATTTGCCCAAAAGAAATGAAAACATATGTGCACATAAAAACTTGGTTGCAAATGTTTATAGTAACTGACTTCTTAATAACGGGTAACTGGCAACAACCCAGATGCCCACAGACAGGTAAATAAATAAACCCTGATACATCCTTGCAATGAAATAATATTCGGCAATGAAAACAAATGTCTCGGTGGGATAAACTGCAGTCTTGATGTATTTCAAAATAGACAGACTGAATGAGGAAAGGACAGAAGCAAACAATATTAGCATTTATGGTTTTATTTATATATGTTTGCATCATAAAAATAAGCTGTACTCAATGAAATGAGAGCAGAAGGTGAGAATGACCATGTCTTATGAAATTCACTAACAAGGGCCCAGCAGAAAGACTACTTAAGGAAGTAAAGTTTTGCATTTATCTGGATTGTGAAGGTGTACTTAGAAGGGCATGCTGCTTTCCAATTCGTCCAATGAAACACCAAACATGGGTTCCTGGCATTGCACGTAAATTTCATCTTACTTTTTTTGTGGGGGGTAATTCTTGAGTTTGCATTTCTACGCCGAAGCAGAGAGCAATACTGGCATCCAGCTCATTCACTGTGAGGCCAACAGAGAATGAATCGCCCTTAAGGACAGAAGATCCCCACACTGAGGAAGGCAGGGTCAGACTGGTATCTATAACTAGGCCCAGTTGGGAATGCCTGGGACAGTGTATGCTGGAGGAAGAATTAATCCAAGCACGGGAGATGGGCATGGAAGAGTCCCTAGGAACTCACAGGTCAGCTGACCTGCTATACCTCGGTAAACATGAGATCCTGATAGGCAGAAAGTAAGAACCACAAGCCAAAATGTCCTAGGTACATGCCAGCAGTCACAGTCTAAGCACACACACACACACACACACACACACACACACTAAAGTATTAAAAAAAAAAGCTCAAAGTTGGCACAGAATAAATTCCATATGATACAGAACCCACTATGAGGGAGTGAAAGCCACAACAGACATAGAACAGAGAATGGGAAGCTCCAGGGAGCCTAGAGGTAGACTGTGCCAGACACCACAATGGTGAAGACTCTGGGATCCCTTCTAGACCCTTCTAGACCCAGAATGGTGGGGGCAGTCCACATGGGAAATGTTCTACCCGACAACTTCCTCACTCACATTTCTAAGTAAGGGTTTCAGAGGAGAAACTCCACAGGGCTTTCCTTAGTAGACAGCCAGAGATGAGCAGAGCACCTTAAAAATACCTAGAGAAACTGTAACTCGTCTCCAGGAGCTTGTAGGAATGATCAGGAACATCTTCAAATCAGGCGAGTCTCTCCTTAGAGGCCAAGAGCTAAAGTCACCGCTGTCCACGCTACTTAACAACTGTCTGCCAGAGTCTCACCGGAGTTCCTCAATAGGACTCTTGACTCATCCGATGACCAAGGTCATTGCTGGTTGACCAGTGGGAAAATGAGATGTGTTCAGACCCTGGCCCACTGGTCAGAGTGCAAACCCTTTACATACTCCAAGATGGGACAGTAGCATTTGTACAAAATAAACCAAGTTAAGCTTCCCACTAGCCAGTGAGTCTTTCCGTGGCTTGACTCTGATGTCCTAGGAGAGGGGGCATCAGCAATGGCAGCTTTGTGATCTACTTCCCCAAGTTGGAAAACCTGCCAGAGGAATGCCTGGGATGAGGGCAGAAAGGAAAACGCATCAAAAGAGACTCGGTCAAGCTTCACTGCTTTGTGGTGAATGAAATAGTTTTAGTTGAGAATTTATTAGCAAAAATGTAAAATGCCTTTGAGATCCAATCCTATTCCTCCAACACGTGTTCACATGTCACTTACATGGAATCCCGTATTTTATTTGTCTTCCCTCTGGCCTGCCCATCAGGGTCACTCTGCTTCTCTTATGCACCCAGTTGCTCATCTACACAGTTCGCTTTCCTGGTGAATTCCAGGCACCCTAGGCAGCATGCAGGTGAGTCCTCCTACCTCACCACAGAGTCCCTGAGAAGGCAACATCTTATTCCACTCTGCGCTTACTCAACTCTTTAAATAAAAAAAGTGTTCTCTAAGTTAAAAAAAAAACTTTCAATTTTAATTTTTCTTTTTTATTTATTTATTTTTATTGCTTTATAAATAATACCATTCAAAATTTCTACTTCCTCCCCTCCTCCTATTTCCTTTCCGCTTCCCCACTCACCCTCCCCTCTCTCCCTCCAGTCCTAAGGGAGGGCAGGTTACCCTGCCCTGTGGGAAGTCCAAGGCCCTCCCTACTCCATCCAGGCTTAGGAAGGTATGCATCCAAATAGACTAGGATCCCAAAAAGCCAGTACATGCAGTAGAGACAAATCCCAGTGCCATTATCATTAGCTTCTCAGTCTTCCCCAATTGTCAGCCACATTCAGAAGGTCCAGTTTGATCCCATGCTAGTTCAGTCCCAGTCCAGCTGGTTTTGGTGAGCTCCCATTAGATCAGTCACACTGTCTCAGTGAGTGGACCGACCCCTCGTGCTCCTGACTTCCTTGCTCATATTCTCCCTTTTTCTGCTCTTCAGCTAGACCTCTAAAGCTCAGTCCAGTGCTCTGATGTGGGTCTCTGTCTTTGTTTCCACGAAGGTTCTATGGTGATATTCAAGATAGTCATCAGTGTGACTACGGGACAAGGCCAGTTCAGGCACCCTCTCCTCCACTGCCCAGGCTTGAAAAATGTTTGCATCTGCGGGGTCCAGGACAATGTCTTAGGGTAATGAACAAGTCAGGCTAACATACACACCACCTAATGTGGTGGGGGGCCAGGCTGAGGGCTCAGTTGATAAAAGCGCCAGGCTTTCTAGTCTGATGGCCTCGGTTCTATCCCCAGAACCCAGGTAAAAGGCCAAGTGCAGCGACACGCATGTGTGAGTCCAGCATTCATTCAGTGAGATGGGAGATGAAGACAGGTGAGCCATCCAGAAGCTGGTGGGCCAGCTAGCCTGAAGTTCACTGTACAGTGACTTCAGAAACAGGAAAGACCTTACCTCATCAAGGTGAGAAGGAAGAGCCAGCCACCAAATCCCTACCCTCTGACCTTTATCATGCACACAATAAAGTTCTAAAAATTAAAAAAAAAATGTTCAAAGGTAAAACAGTACATCAACTGTGGGTCTGTGTGGTCCTTCAACTGCTTCAGTAACAAAACCAAATCCATAGAGACCACACTCTACCTCAAATATATAAGCTGATTCCGTCGACACAACCTGGAAACTCAAACCAGATCAATCACACTGCAGCATGTCAGCTTAACCAACGGGTCACCAGACAGCTGTCAACACTGCGGCTACCTCTGAGTACTGAGAGCTGAAGTCCAATGGGAATCATCTCTCTTTGCTGTTCTCCTTTGCAGTGTGATGTGTGGGCCTTAAAGCCAAAGAAAGTCTGTTGTCTGCTGCTCGTCGCCTGTGTGATCTTCAACTAGCTGCTTGCATTTGTAGCTCAGACATTCAGGATATCTGCTGTTTGACGGAATGTTTACCAATGGTCTATGAGCAATTAGTATCTGTAACAAAACAAGTCAGAATAAATTTCAACTACTCCATCACGCTTAAATCATGGTCAAGAGGAATCCCAGCGTACAATACACACATTAGTAACAATCACACAGTTTGAAGGAGAGGAAAGTCACACTACAATTGTGGCATGGACAGTTGTAATACGAATAGGAGTAACTGGAAAACAATGAAGCTTACCCATTGCTCTGTCACCTCCTGTTCCCTCTTCTCCTACGCAGTATTAGAGAGACAGGAATAACTGGAAAACAACGAAGTTGACCCAGAGCTAGGTCACTTCCTGTTCCCTATGCAGTATTAGAGAGACTTGGTCAGTGTGACACACAGCCAAGAGGAAGACAGTTTGGGCTTAGGGTTTTGGAGATTTGGGCCCACAGTGGGCTGGCTTCGTCGCTATGTGTCTAGGGGTGAGACAGAACATTATATCAGATGGATCTTGTAAAAATTAGAGTAGGTCATTTCATAGCAACCATGAAGTAGAGAGGGGACCTGTGAAGGCTGAAGGAAGAGCATTCAGGACCAGACACCATCTTAAAGGAGTGCTCTGGGGACCCCCTCCCACCAGCTCAGCCTATCACCTCTCAAAACATCGCCACCATTGGGAACCAAGCCTTCAGCACTTGACCCTTGGGGGACTTCTCAGATTCAAACCATAGCCATAGTAACCAAGAAGTCTTCTTATGTTTCAAATATGGTTGAGATCCTGTTGTGTAGAGATGTACAGTTATCATGTGTCAATAAAATAAAAAAGGATAAAAGAAAACTCTAAAGCATAGAAACTTGGACCTCAGCAAAATTTTCCCTCCTGCTCATCAAAAAAATACCAGTAAGGAAATGAGGACCAATCTGTGCATGGTTCATCCAACTTCATTATCTGTATTTGAGAGTAGATCTATTAACATCCTTCATTACTAATTACACCACGATATAAAGAAATTCTATAGCCCACTGTCTATAGGCAAGAGATTTAAATACACAGATCGTCAATAAAAGAATGGGGAAACAGCCAATAAACACTTTAAGATTCAGTATTAGGAGTCCTCAAAATACAACCCACAGCCATGCCCGGGGACCATGACATGCCCATTAGAATAAGAGAGTTTTGAATAATTGACAACACGCATTGGAGAGGATATTGAGCAAACAGATTGCTCATATACTGCTGGTGGGGGTGGAGAGCGGTACATGGCTTTGGAAAGTTGTATGTCCATTCTTATCAGTCAGTCAAGTTAGGTAAGACGGGACACTACTATGCATTATCACAAACTGGGTGGGGTAAAAAGATAATGTTTCTTTCTGATGGTTCTGGAGGTTGGGAAGTCTAAGACAAGGAGGCCAACATATTCTGTCTAGGGAGGATCACTTTCTGGCTTACAGTTGGCTGATAAACTATTGCTGAATCCCCACATGGAGAAGGGAAAGCAACTATCTGTCTTGTGTCTTTTCTCATAAAACCGTATCCCATTTTTCTTCTTACCTGCCATGATAAACAACACTACCAAAGGCAACTTGGGGAGGAAAGGGTTTGTTTCCATTCACGTCTTCTCATGGTGAAGGGAAGTCGGGGCAGGAAGTCAAGGCCTCTTACAGGCTTGCTGCACATGGTTTGGAAAGTTGGCTTTCAGGTACACCTAGGACCACTTGCCCAGGGGTGGTGCTGCCTACAAAGGCCAGGCCCTCCCATATCAATCGACAATCAAGAAATTGCCCCACTGCCATGGCCACCAGCCAATCTGATAGAAGCGGTTCCCCGAGTTGAAACTCCCTCAGATGCCTCTGGACTGTGACAAGTTGACAGCTGAAGCTAACTGTGACAGCTCGCTAATCCTACCCTTGAGGTCTCAGCACTCTTAACCTGGTGACCTTCACACCCAGATGCCATCACGGTCAGGATTAGAGTGTTACTCCACTAATATTGGGCAGACACAGCATTCATTTGGGCACTACCCAATAACCTATCAGCGCTAGTCCAAGGCATTTACCCAGCAGAAGTTGACAGCATAACCTGTGCTTCTATTTGTTCACTATTGCCCAGCAGTAACCAGTGTGGGAAATACCTGTCAAAAGACTCTAGACAAATCTATCAACCCTTGAGGAACAAACTGAGATTCAGCAATGAACAAATAAAGTATTGGCACATGGGCTAATCAATCTTCAAATGATTGTACAGAGTGAGGAAATCCTGGCATGAAGCAGTGGATGAGTATCAGCCGCTCCATTCATTCAAAATTTGCCACCCAGAAAAGGTGACCAATGGGAAGAGGAATCCAAGCAGCAGCCGATGGAGCAGAGGATGCTGCAGTGTTTGACTGTGAAAGATTTCCTGTACAAAGATGCTTTCAGAGCTTGGACACGGCGTGAGTGGCATGGGTGTGTCAGGATGTATGTCATTGTGGGAATTTACACATAAGACTTGGAGCTTTTTGCACATGTCATTAGGTGGAAACTCCCCCGTCAACAACAACAATAGCAAAACCACCCCTTTCACGCACTGCATCTCAGTCTGATTGAGGAACTGACAAGAGACTGCCTGTCATCTCCTCACGGTCAGGGTGCAGAGTGAGTGTGTAACACATTCTTAATGAATCAGGCCTTTTATACACCAAAATGCTAATTAATAAATAGACACACGCAACTGGCAGCTATGTGCCAAAAGCATCAATTTTAGTATGGTTTATTCTACCTACATAGCTGGAGAAAAAGTCAGAACACAACTGCTTCTGGATACACTCCCAGACTGGGGCTCACAAACTCCTTCCTGATGACCTCTGATTCCCAAGGAAGGGGCAAGGATGAGCAGCCTGGAGGCCTGACTCAGACCCGCTGCCCCACCGACTCCTCATTTGGTTATATGTACCTGGTTAGGAGTGTACACATAATATTTCTCCATTTCCCAATATCAGAGGTCCAGGGATATTTTAATTACTCCTCTGCCTGCATGTCTGAAATCGAAAATACATTTCAATGAGAAGCCAAGAGCAAGAAAAAGGGAAAAGTCAATAATAAAATAAAAATAAATAAATAAGACCGGTGGGTCCCAGAAGCAGTCCCACAGATGGAAACATTCAGCTCAATGAAATAAAAGATGAATTTATTTGACGAACATAAATAGAGAGAAAATGAGACACTTCCTTGGAGCGCGGGCTGACTGTGGATAGATGGGCTGCGGCAGAGTGGCAGACCTGTGGTCGCAATCTCCAGCGCCAACAACGGTCATGCCCGATTTAATGAAAAAAACAAATGAAATGTTACATATTGCTGTTTGCTTCCCCCGTCAAATGAGGTGCCTGAATATTTTATTCAGTGAGGAGTGTTGTATATATAAAAGATAATTAAGTGGCTCATAGAGGAAGTGGGCTCCACAATGTTGTATTGGGGCCAGTGCACGACGGGACCGGAAGCGGTTCATCACCGCAGGGCTTTCTACAGTGGGGCTCCAGTTAGGAGCGGAGGCATAGAAGAGGTTTGGGGATGGCCCGGTCAGTACAGAGCTTGCTGCATAGGCATGTGGACCTGAGATGGATCCCCAGAACCCCCAGATAGACAGGCATGTGGCTTAACCTTGTGATCCAGCGCTAAGGGAAATCCCTGAAGTTGGAGTTACTGGCTACCGGACTTAGCCAGATCAGCAAGCCCCAGGCCAATAATAGCCCTTGTCTCCAAACAAACTGAAATAAAATAGGTAGGTGATGCCTGAAGAACAGCCCCGAGGCTGTCCTCTGGGCTCTGCAAGCACGGGCACTGTGCATGCACGCCCCCACACAGGCAGACATGTACCCACAGACACAAGGCAGACAAAGGGACCTTTGACCGATAAAAGACATCAGTGTTTGCTCCCAGCCTTGCTCTGGCTGAGCCCCCAGGATGAAGCCTGGTGTGAGCATGAGGCAAGCAGTGACAGACACAGGAAAAAGGTCAGATACAGGGACTGGGCACGTCATAGAATCGGTGGAAAAATAAACCTGCGTGAGGGCTCGTGCCATACAGCTGCTTGAAGCACATGCTAGACATACTGTCTACATGCTACACGAATGTATTACTGAACATAACTAAGTCGTTAATTAAATACCTCGCGTATACGATGAGAAGATCAAACTTCTCCTTGCCACAGGATTAGTCTGGGTATTAGGGCCAGAAAGCAAGCTAAGACAACCAGAACCCAAACTTGCTGACACTGAAGTAAAACATTCATGAGAGTCAACATCTGGCCAGGAGCAGGGACCTCAGGAAGCTAAGAACTATTTCTCTCCTGTTACATCCCATCTCCTGACTCGCTTCATGGTGCTAACATCAGCAAACTGCTTTTGCTACTGTGTATGGGTTGGACAACACCTGGAAACAAAGGAGCCCCCAGATCCTGCAGCCTTGAACAACTGAGTGTCTATCACAGGTATTAAGGTGCTCCCTGGGGGAGGGGGACACCTAAGCGGTTTCAAAGAGTAGAAAGACATCTTGCCAATGAAACACACGTCATGTGCAAAGTCTCCTCCTGTCTCTGGCACCCACCAGAATGAAAGCAGTCCCCTTGGCACAACTCCACTTTCATGCCATTAACTGAGTCACTCTGAGGGTCTGTGGGAGGAGCTGTGTTTGTCACTGAAGAGCCATGAGGACTGCCGGGCAGAGGGCAGTTAAGCTCTGGCCAGCTTCTGAAACTCCCCGTCATGTCTGAAGCCACACATCCCACTGGACATTTTCATTCCAACAGTGCCAGCCCCTGTGCATGGCTCCAGGTTGGCGGAAACTGTCATTGGAATCTGCCAGAGCTGCTGTATTTTTTTTTAAATCTGGACTTGACAAAAGAATGCCAGCCTGACAGAGGCCGCAGGAACCGGGTTTGTAACTTAATGCTGATTTTGCCCTGAAGTAATTATTTCATTAGCTGGGCACACACAAGCTCATTCTAGAGGAAGGAGAATGTGAGTCAGTGGTCCATGATAGTCCATCAAGACAGAGAAGGAGCTGAAAATGGCTAGCTCAGGCCTCCTACCTAATGCTATTACTAAGCAGAGGGGTGTGTGCTAGGCTAGGGGGTCCCTGAAAGTTAGCATCCTGCAATGACCCAGTGATACTGCTAGGGACAGGAGGAAGAGGGGAAGAGGAAACAGGGAGGCACCCTGTAGGGGCTACTTGCAGACAGCTGGCCACAAGGTGCATTTTTTCTGGATCTAACAGAATGTCTATAGTGGTGATTTAAAGGTACTTTTTTATTTGGAAATACGTGCTCCAAGAGTGTTTGCTGGTTTGCCAGTCTCAGTAGATATGGAGACCTCCAGATCTATAGGAGAGCTTGACGAGAAAACATTCAATGCATAAATACATTTTGTATGTATGTGTATACATATATATATATATATTATATATGTGATTATGTATGTGTGTATATAATTTTAACGGCTGAAGGATTGGCTCAGTGAGTAAAGTGCTTAATGTGAACGCATGAGAATTTGAGTTCAGATCCCCAGAACTCATGTGAAAATCTGGGTGTGGTGGTGCACACCTGATCCCAGTGCAGGGGAAGCAGCAAAGGGAGAATCCTTGGGACACAACGGCCAACCAGTCCAGCCAATCAGTGAGCTCCAGAGATCCTGCCTCAGATAATCCAGCCAATCAGTGAGCTCCAGAGATCCTGCCTCAGATAATGGAGTGGGGAGTGAAAGACTCATAGAACTGGCATAGACCTCTGCCCTTCACACCCCCGTGAACCTGCTCACATACCCATACGCTAACACACATACGCACACTACACACGCACACGCACACGCACATACACAAAATTTTGAAGTTTGTTTATAGAGACCCATGGAATGCAGTATGGCCATTTTATTTAGGCATAGAGTACATACTGATCAAATCAGAATAGCTAACATTTCTGTCTTTTTAAGCTTCTTAAGCAGTTTTAATTAGCGTGTAGCATTGGTTTTCTATCTGGGGAGGCAGAGTGTCATTTTAATCTGTGCATGCGGTATGGAGAAGTCAGGTGGACATAATCTATATCTCGCCCTCAGTCTCTTCTCGTCCAGCTACTCACAGAACACAGAATAGGTTGCCGTGAACTCTCATCTCCCTGCTGCACCATAGACTGCTGGAGCTCGTTGCCTCCATCTGACTGGATGCCCCTCATCCAAGCATCAACTTGCAGTACCCCCTCCCCATCCTCCCAAACCCCAGTCATCATTAATAGACCCAAACTCACTTATTCCTGGGCACGTGACTGGTGCTGATTCCCTTCTCCTCAAATCTCAGAGCACATTTGGAAGCATTTCCTGGACACTGCTATATCGAGCTGCAGTTTATAAATGTTTATTTACAGGGGATTAATTAACTTTGCTATTTGTGAGAGCTGAACTAGGAGGAAATTGGCTTTATCTCTGGGTAGGTGTGGTGGCATTCCAATGGCCGTCAGCGCCACACTCGAAATGTCAAAATTCTTCCAGGCCAAACTCTGAAGAAAAAAAAAAGGCACATGTTATGATAAATAAAGAGAGTGGCTTGGTGCGGGCAGAATGTAAGGAGGTTTCACGTCCCTGCCTCTTACAATGGGTCAGAAGCCATGAACGAGACCCAGGGTTCTCCGTCTAAGACTAAAGCAAATAGGGTTCCTACTGCCTGTTCTGGTCCCAAGAATTTGGAAAGGGTTGAGGATGAGACCGAATTTGTTGCCCACACAGTAAGTCCCAGGGACAAGAATTCGGTGTGGGAGATGATGGGTAAAGGCAGGGTCATGAAAAAAGCCCATAGCCCTGGCCGATATATATACACTAGGCTCATAGGAGATACCCTGAAGGAAGTAGGGGACAGACCTGTCCCTCACTGAGATAAAGAGGATCTTGGTTTCATTCCAGGATGGCACAGAGGTGACGGGTGAGCTTAAGGGATGGGAGACCCCGTCTACAACGGGACTGGGTCATCTCTCAATTCCCAAGAGGCTTGGAGTGTGTAAGAAAAAGTATAAGTTAGCAGAGGGACAGAAAGACAGGGTTCCAGTGTCAATCACAGGCAAGAATACACTTGGTGGCATCAAGCACAGACAGAGTAGGACACCATTCTTCCCTTTTCTCACACACACATTCTCATCCATCCCTCTGTCCACCTGCCCACACCCTCATCAACGCCTGACCTACAGAGAAGTCTGTGTCAGGCCCTCCCTGCACAATGGTAGGTGAGAACAAGCAAGGCCCTGTCATCCTAGATAGCACAGCGTGATGGATGCAGCAATCTCCTTGGAGATCACTGACCACTAGAGTGAAACCCGATGAATGCTGCTGGTATCAGGCCCTCTAATCCCAAAGTGAACAGTGTTCTTGTGTCTGTGTGTGCACGCAGAGGCTGTAGGATAACCTCAGGTACCATTCCTATGGCACTGGTCACTTTTTGGTTGGGGACAGAGTCTCTCGATGCTCTGGACTTTATCAAGTAGCCTAAGAGGGTTGAGCAGCAGCCTCAGGGGTCGACCTGTCTTCACACACATATTCTTACACCTTAAATTATTTTCTTCATGTGTTCTAGAGATGAACGCAAGGCCTCACACTTATAAGACAAGCATGGTGCTGACTCAGCATGTTTCTAGCCCCAAAGTCTGATCCCCTCAGCTCCTGGCTCAGGTACACTGAATACCCATGGGCTACAGAACTGCAACCCAAGGGCTTGACTTCACCTTTTCTCCTATGAATATCTGGGAAAGCTCCTTGAACTTGGAATGTGAGTGGCAGACTTGCCTGGCCTCTCCATAGAGAAAAAAAAAAAAAAACGATGAAAAGGGAGATAGATAATTGCAAACTATTTGTCTGTGAACCGTTCTAAATCCCCAGTGTGCCTGCTCAGGGAAAAGCGCCTGGTAGAATTTCTAGGAGCTCTCGGATGCAACAGGATGCTCATCCCTGGGCAGGTCCGTTAGCCAGGTGTTGGCCAAGCAGCTGGAGACAGGTGCTGTGCAGGGAGACACCCAGGCTGAGCCTGCCTAGGGAAGCCCCTCTGTCCATTTGGGAAGAGTAATAGCAGACATTAGATCCACAGACATGGGAGAGGCCAGCTCAACTGTCTGGGCAGAGGGCCAGGAGCTGGCAGTCCTAGCAACAGGTGAGACAGCATGGTGCAATGTGGGGAAAGGTGACAAGGGGCCCCAAATTGCCAAGGACAGATTGGCTAGATGGTAGGAAGGCGCCTCTGTTGGTGAGTTGGAGCCATGGCTTCACAGATCCAGGTCTGGGCCAGGGAGCATGGGATCCTCTCATCAAACATGGATGGCATGTGAACTGTTTCTGGCTTGACGCACGTTAGTAGGTTAGCAACTGGGCAGTTGCAGCCAGTGGGATCTGATTTTCTGGATTTTAGACACTCAGTCCATGTGACGGTAAGGGTTATACAGCCATGAGCAAGCGGGGTAACCTGTGATGGTTGCCTGGGAAGCTGCTTGTTCTGTAGACAAAACTCAGAATGGCATCCTGGGGAAAAGGACTTCCCACAGGGACAAGCCTTGCCCATGTTTTCCCAGGCTCTGCTCTGGCTACCCTCCCGTTTGCTGGTCCATAGCTGATGTACAAAAGTGATTGTACAGCCCGAGACACGGGAATGAAGGAAGCGGCGTTGGCCATTCCTCCTCACACCCCATTACCTCCAAGGAGCCAGAGAAGAGACCTGTCTTTACTTTCCAGCCATGGTCAGCGCAAAAGCAAAGAGGACCCATCCTTTGGGATGGCGGGCTGAATTATTTACGAAACATGGCTGGAGCCTCAGGTTGAGTAGGGCTGGGCCAAGTGTGAGCGAGTCTTTTGTTCTCACAGCTGGCCTTCCGAATCGCATGGAGCCAGCACCGTAAATAATACTGCTATTGTCTGCCGGTGTCAGAGACAGACAGAAGGTACATTTGGCCCACGTCCAAACACCGCAAGGGCCAGTCATCGTCACAGTGTCCAATTACTGCTGGCTGGACTAGAAAATGCACTTCTTCTTTTTTCTGGAGCTAATTTAAGAATGGGTGGCCTTAATGGCTCCTGCACAAAGAGAGGGTGTGCTAAAATGAGGGGTGGGGGGGATAAAGTTATGTTCAGACTAGACACCAAACTGGTGTGCAGAATAGACACTGTCCAAACAGCAAGCCACTGAGACAAGAAAAACCTGCACTCCCAAGTCCCTTAAAAAAAA
>NC_022009.1:42869466-42877945 GCF_000317375.1 Microtus ochrogaster
AAACTAGATTCAAGCTGTCAAAGAAGCTTTTCCCTTGACAGCTCTGGCTCTCTAGGGAGCCACAGGGACAGAGTGACCTCTATCTCTATCCCCAAAATGCAGGAGGAGTGGGGAAGTGGTAGGAAGAGGTACAGCCTACTCATCACGTTGTGGGCCCCAGGAAGAGCACTTTTTCTCTTTGAAAGCTGCCGATCCACTCATGAGAGTTAACAACTCGTGGTTTACAGATGAGGGTAAACTGGGTTTTCCCTGAGTTCTGATGGCTTCCTCAGCATCACAAAGTCAGTGGCAGGTGAGCAGACCTGGAAAGTTGGTCCTTAGAGAACTTGGGGGTATCAGCACCAGTCAGAACCCTCTAACGATGACCAGGCAATGGCCAGCCTATTGCAGGACACTCTGTTTGGGTAAAGCTGTGGAGAATCTAGATAACATCTCCCAAAGGAGGTGGAGATCTCCGAATGGGGAGGTTCACCACAGCCACTGTAGGCTCCGCTCACTGGAACATACTGCCTCTGCTCGGATTTTCTTCTTTGTCCCTGGAAATCCTCAGGTTTAGCGTAACTCATTTCCAGAGCCTCTAAGGTCAGTCATTTTCAACACCCACCCTTTGCCAACAGATTCCTGACAAGGGCACATTAATTTGTGTTTCTGATACAGGGCAGATGGGAGAAATACTGGCACATTAAAAAGAAGAAAGGGAAAATAAGTCTCACGTCCTCTTTTTCCAGTACCAACACGGTAGCATGTGTACCCTGGAAGGTCAGCAAATAGCCCCTGGATTGACATTCAAGAATGCCAGAGGACGAACATCTCTTGTCTCTTTCTGTGTCACGGGAAAATCAGACGCACCTTTCAGATGTATCCGCTCCAAATTTCACAGGCTTTTCTAAGCACTCTTGCTCCTGACACAGCAGAGTGAGCAATCAAAATGTTAAATTCTTGATGGCTCTGTGACAGCGAGTTCCACCACTGTCCCTTTCATCTTGCAAAATCTCACCGAGGGCTTCATTGGGAGAAAGACCAAAAAGCCACAAAGAAAAGAAAAGGAAAAAAAAAAAGAAAAGAAATTCTGTTTCGATTTGCCGATCAGCAACCTGGAGAACACAGCACGCTGTCTGCCAAGGAAAATGAGGACATTTTTTTTCCTGGCCTCTTTGAATCCTGAAAGATAACACCTTCTTTAGGAAGTGAAAAGTAATGTCTCATTTCTTAAGCAAACTTTTCAAAGAGCTGAAAGTTGGATGGCGCCAGCCCTGTTCCAAGCGCATCACAGACCTGTGGGCTGGTTGAGATCTTAGAGACCGTGCGGGGAAGTGACATCTTAATGTTCCAGCCGATGACTGCAGGCTGCAGGGCTCTGCAGCACAGAGATGCTGCTGCATGGGTGATATGCTCGGCTGCACTGGAGACTGACCTCTTCCAAATTTACCCCAAACACCCAAGTCATTTCCTTCCTCTCCTTTAGCTCATTCTAAACTCAGGGGGATTGTTGTAAGTCTCTGCAAGGTGAACTCAGACCTTACGTTGTTTATTTCAGTTAATACATCTGACCCACAGAGATGCCAGGCAGGTTCTTAGTTCTCCACAGATGGGTCAGCATTGATTCGGGGTTGGCCACAAAACGATCCGCCCATTTGTTCACTAATTCGTTCCTTCAACAAAAGGATTGGTCATGCAATAGGTACTTGGTCTTGCAGGCAGATCTGACACAAAAAAAGTTGGAGATTGTAGTCACAGTGTGGAGAAAAGAAGAGAAACCATATTTTAAGTGAGCTATATGATAAGACCTCAGAAAGGCAAACAGAAGTCTTCTAGTACAAAGGTCATCAGAAGGGGTGGCTTGGCTCTTGCTTGGGTTGGGCTGCATGCATTAGATCGAGTTGGGCTGAGAAATTCACCCTGTATAATCCTTGCATATACATCTCTGCTCAGGTTATTGTCCCATGTTATTGACTGTAATCTAACCATCTGGACTGCTCTTGGGCCACTCTCCCTCTCAAGGCCCTGCCACGCTTCTTCAGCTCTCTGCCCTCACTGCCAGGTACCTGCTTGTAGATGCTACAGCATGTTTTGTTCACAAGGATGCCAGATGCTCCCAACATTTCCTCTGCCCACTATAGCCTGTGCTGTTAGTCACAGCTACCTCCTCTCCCTGCCCATATGTGTCCCAGCACCCGTGAATTGGTCCTTCTTTTAGAATCTCTGTCCAGCTCTTGCTGCAGAATGCATCCCTTGTACATGTGGAGGTGTTACAGAGACTTCCAAAAGACAGCTCTCAGAGTTAGAGCCTTCACCCAGCTCCTCCTCCAGCCAAGATCAGCCAGTGCCTATTGTCAGAGAGTGTGTGCCACAGCTAAGAAGCACACACAGGCACTTCACTGCCCACTAAACTCCACCCTACATGAAGATCATAAGTTTCCCTACCCAAGTCCTTTTTCCATCCCAGGGTGCAGTGTTGCTTCTCGGTGCCATCGTGTTTCACTTTTTGTAACATCCCCTCCCATATGAGATATTCTACTTTATAAAGGTGAGTCACCGCCTGGTACCCACCTATGGGGATGGAAGGCATTCCGTTCTCCAGGTGAGCAGAGTGGCCCATTTTGAGGACTTATCTTTGAACTCACAACATTCTTCTTCCTTGTGTGAAGATATAGGGTCCATGTCTCAAACGTTAACCAAACATCTTTAATACTCCAGGAATTACAACAAAAGCCTGTATACTAAGACTTGATGTGAACGCTGCACTGAGAGTAGATTATGAGAATTGGCTGGGGCATTCTATTTGTATTAAGATAACATAAAGGTAAAATGATAAAAAAAAAACTGACATGGTGTGTTCTCAATGACATCAGAGTTATAAGATCTAGAAATGGCAATTCATGAATATTTTGAGCTGGCTCCAAGACCTTGGAAATTGTAGATCAGAAACTGGCAGAGTCTGCATTACTGTGTGGATCATATGGTCCTGTTACAGCTACTCCGTTCTGCCACTATAACCCAAGAGCAACCATAGATGGCACCCAATAGAGTGTGCGTATTCACAATAAAACTTCATCATCCAATCTCGCAGCCGTACTTCGGGCCGCTACCTTTCAACAGGTGTTCGAGTCTGTGATCTACCTATGACATTCAGGATTTGAACTCCTTGAGGGCAGGGGCTGGGTCTTATTTCATCAGAGTGCCCCAACACCAGACACAGTACATACCTGAGCAGCAGGGATTTGTGTTAGTCATTGCCCGAATGAACAAACTAGTCTGGTACCTAAGATGCCATGAAAAAGCAGAGTCCATATAGCAAACCAGCTTTGTTTGAAAGTTTTAAACTGTGCTTGATGTCTAAAATGCCTTTTGGACATCCAGGACATCCACAGCTCACTAACTCAGCTGCCAGAATCACCCTTACAACCCAAGGCTCTGCTAGATACCACAGGCTGCTTCCAACAAAGACCTGTCGTGTCTAAATTATTGACACAATAGACCATTGTAACTCCTTTGGACTCATTAGGCTTAATTATGTCAAGGTCTCTTTGAGGACTCTTTAAATCTGAAGATTCGTGAGATAATAAAGTCTAATAGCTCCTTCGGAGCCATAAAGGTCTCTTTATGTCACGGGCTATTTGGAGCTTCAATATTCCCTAAGATTAATATCACAATATTGTAAAAATGACAACAATTACCACACCCTCAATGTCTACTGCATGTGAGCTAATAATCGGGATTTAGATAGCCCACTCTTGCTCACTCCTGGGATCTCTGTGAAGGCGGAAAGGTGAAGGATTAACCAAGTTCACTCTCAGCCTCGTTCATGCAATGCCTCCTTCTTGGAATGCAAGCCCTCCATTTCTAGGCTGGGGAAACTTGCGTAAGGGAAGTGGCCACCTTCACCATCCCTGATTCTGTGGGGTTTGGTGTGAGGAACAGTAGGTTGAAGAAGTGACAGTGTGAAAAGACAAGTGACAAGCTGAGATTGTGCTCCAAGATCAGAAGATGCCAGCCGATGACGTGGCACCAAGAGGACCACTGATGTGCAAAGACATCACGAGGAGGGATAAAGGTCAAGAGCAAACGTTGGGACGCGTGAGATCTCTGCAAAGTTGGGATATGCATGCAAGTGAATCAGTGGGAGGGTAGATTATGATTGCATTTGAAAATTAAAATACATTAAAGGACAACAGGCATGACATCTTTGAAATAATTGTAAATCCTAGCCACTGGAAGCTCAGCTGTCATGCTTCCATTCAACAGAATTATGGCTATGGAGTGTGTTGAACAAGCATTAACTGGGCCCCCATGACTTCCATTTTCTGTTACATGCTCTGTATCATTCCCTCCCATTGTTGGTGGTGGACAGGGTCTTTGCCTTGTGTGGAACCAGAGGATGATGGTAGCGTACCAGCAGAGCACTCTCATGAGTACATTGTGTGCCATAATCAAGGCGGCCACACAGCATCACCTCTAAGGCCTTGCCGTGTGGAGCCCCCATATGCTATGGTTTTGCTCTCCTTGGTGGCTGTGGGATGAGTGCTCTTGTAATCCTGCAGCAGCTTCAGAACAAATTTGCCGACACCCTGAGTGAGAACGGAAGCGGGCACTGCCCCAGGTGAGAATCCAGCCCCTCACACCTGGATTGTGTTCTTGTCAAGGACCAAGTGAAGCCACTTCAGGATTCCTGAGACACAGAGACTCCAGAGCATCACACCTCAGTGACACTTTCAGCCATTAATCCACTGGGGGAAAAAATGAAAAAAAAAATCAATACATTTGGCTTTAGTTATTTTTGTATGAAAATTATATCATAGCAGAGGACTATTTTATGTTTGCCTTTGTAGATCAGGTTAGATCTCCTGACATCACATGGTTGTTTCAGAACATTAGTTAGCCCCACGGGGACAGACACTCCGCTTCACATCTCACAGGATCCATAATGTCTAACTCAATGGCAGGAAGTTACTGAGCTTTCGATTTATTTCCTATTATATGTTCACCTTCTAAAAACTAAAATCTCATAGAATTGAAAGTAGAACAAGCCAATCTGTGATGGTACTGAAATATTTAGCAAGTATACCTCAATAATAAACAAAAGAGAGAGAAGTTGATAAGAAGGTAGCAGACGTGGAAATCCTACAGTTTGTTGACATCATGGAAAACCATCAACATTTCACTCCACAACAGAGCACGCACTCTCCCCAGTACTGTGAAATACTACTAGAAAGCAGATTATGGGGTATAAAATAGGTCTTCATAGTTTTATAATTACTCTATAATTAAAAATTTAAAACATTGATCACCAAAATGATTTAAATTGAGCAGAATGGCTCTAAGTAAAATATGAGACTAAAAGGCAAACATAGCATTGGTCCAAAAAGTTTTTTTTTTATTTTAAGATAAATGAAAATATCAATAATATGCATCAAAAGTTAGAGGTTGTAGCTAAAAGAAAGTTCTGGAAGGAAATGTTGAACATTAAATGTCCAGATTTAAAAGAAGGAATAGTCCAAGCCAGCGCTCTAAGCCTTCACATTTAAAAAGTGCATAAGGAGAGAAGCAGCAAGGAAATGAGGAGGAGGAGGAGGAAGAGGAGGAGGAGGAGACATAAAGGGATCAGTGAAACAAGAAAGCTACCAAAGCATGGGAAATCTCTACAATGAGGCGCCAATGTTAGGAAAAGGAAAGACCTTGCCACAGACCCCCAGACATTTTACTACAATAAAAGGGCTACAGGGACAGAGATGTGTAGACAAATCTCTTTATGTAATCAAGAAATTTAAATTTTAAATAGAACCTTCTTTGTGCTGGTTTGAATGAGAACGGCCCCGTGGACTCAAACGTCTGGGTTCCCAGTTGGTGGAACCCTTTGGAAACAATTAGGAGGTGTGGCCTTGTTAGAGGAAGTGTGCAACTGAGGTGGGCTTGAAGGGTTCAACAGTCTCTATGGTTCCCAGTGTGTTAGCTGGGAACTAACCAACTAACCTATCCATGCCTCGTGCCTGCAGATCAGCTGTGCACTCTCAGTGTCATGCCTCAGGGTCATGCCTCTGCCACCGTGCTCCTCATCATGGCAGCCATGGACTCACCATCTGAAACTGCATGCCCTAATAAACTCTCTTCTAAGCTGCCTGAGCAATGGTATCTTATCACACACAATGGCCCGAAAAGTGTCTAGAAGGTTGGCTCTTCAGACTGCATTAGGGATGACCTATCACACATGAGCTTCCTAAGAGCTCGGAAAAATGCTCTCAAGTTAACATAATGAGGTCGCATTAACGTCGCAGTTACTACCAGACATAAAGATGTAAAAACAAAATAAAACCACAGACTGGGAGCTAAAAATCTGTAACAAAATCCTAACATATTGGTTCATATGGGAATGTATGTGCATACACAAGCATTTATAAGTATATACACAGACACATGCAGAATAATTCACAAAATGATATAGTACACACACAAGAATGTGAAAATTTGACAAAATTCAGCAAATCAAGATGACAGTGTTATGTTAATATTAAAATCAGTGGAATTGACTAAAAGTTTTTAAACAAATATCTTTACTTACATACAGAGATTTGCAAAATTTTTGCAAATATTTGCAAAATTCAAAATGACTTCAGGATAAAGTTCTCAGCAAACCATATACAGAAAAGAACATTCTTGGCTTCATTAAAAGTCCCAGAAAGCTAAGATCATACATGGTGGGAGAGGATACATCTTTCCCTCTGTGACAGGAAGTCATGAAAATACATCTTCTATTGATCATTTGCTAGCAGCGCGTTAGATTTAGTGTCCAGTGTAATAGGATAAACACAGGGAAGAAAAGGCAGTGTAGGGACTGGAGTGCTGCCTCGTGCTGAGGAGTGCTTGTTGCTCTTACAGAGCCCCTGGCTCAGTTTCTACCACATGCGTGGTGGCTCACAACCATGTGACTCTGCTTCCAGAGCACCTGATATGTAAGTAGGACACATATCTAGACCATAGAAGAAATAAACAGATATTTAAGAGACGATTTATAAGGGGAAGAAGTATGCTCTCACTTGCTGACAATACCATAGTATACACAGCAAAGCCTGAATGAGATTTAGAGGGGCAAAGATAGAAAAGGAAAGCAACCGTGGGCTCTCTTGACTTCTTGTTCCCATTAGACACTGCCATAAAAATGTCAGGAAGACCTGGGGATGGGCATCTAAACAGGATCAACAGGGGAAGGGAAGGACCCCAGAGCCCTATGAAATACTCAAGCCACAGTCTGTTTAGCAGACTAACAGCGTCAGGTATCTCTCATCCCTGATACAAAGCCGGTTCCCTTTTTCTGTGGCTTGGTCTTCTGTTCTTCCCAGACATTCAATTCTTTGTTCATGCCAGGGAATGAACTACGCAATTGTCTAGATAGCCACCAGCCACTTGTGCAAGTGTGTGCATGCTCATGTTTGTATAACATACACACATACATACACACACACACACACACACACACACACAAAGTCACCATTACAAACCTATAGGCTGAAAGCAGATGTGGAGTTGATAAAGGAATTCAATGTTGCTTTATTATACACAAAATCTATTTATTTCCATAAGTGAGTATTAAAAAAACTACAAATTGAAGGCTCTTCCACAGAAATTGATAAGCTGATTTAAAAAATTATAAGAGTATATAAAGGACTTAGATTAGCCAAGTACATACCAAAACTGGGGTAAAAAAAGTAACTAAATGAGTGACTGTGATTAAAGGCATGTGCCACCTTGGCGTGCTGTTCATTAGTACATACCTTTAATCCTGGGATAGAACAGACAGAGGCAGGTGGATTTTATGAGTTCAAGGCCAGCCTGGTCTACATAGGAAGTTCCATGACAGCCAGAGTTACATAGAGAGACTTTGTATCAAATGTGTTTGTGAGTGTGTGTGTGTGTGTGTGTGTGTGCACTATGTGAGTGTGTGTAAGTGTGCATGTGAGAGTATATGTGTGTGAATGTGTGTATGTGTGTGTGTGTTTGTGTATGTGTATTAACAAAACTAGAGTGATAAAGATGTACTATACTATGAGAAAAGAATTCTAGAATGGAGGAATGTATTATGAGATGTCTAAAAACGGAATCAAATTGATTCAGTGAAGAAATTTTATATTCAATTAAAAGAAGAAAAATAAATAGATTTGCGTAAGAAACTTTTTATATATGATAATGAATTTTGGATAGGCTTAAACCTCGGCATCAATGTTAAATTACCCACAATCTGGATGAAGGCTATTGGTAAGCAGAGTTCACAAAGAGATACACGAAATGCATAATCTGTAACAATAAAAATAAATATAAAAATAATATATAGATTATATATAATATATAATTTATATATTATAATTATATATAATATAAAATTATATTATTTAAAAAATAATAAAAAATATAAAAACAAATGTGATCCTTATTATAATTAAATCTTTGTAGTGGGAACTGATAGTTCAGTGGTTAAGGGCACTGACTG
>NC_022009.1:42878149-42879701 GCF_000317375.1 Microtus ochrogaster
GAATGCCTAACATAAAAAAGCAAACAGCCCAGTTTCAATTTCACATATGTGTACATGTGCCTATCTATGTATGCGCATGTGAGTGCAGATGCCTATAGAGGCCAGAAGAGGGTACCAGAGCTTCTAGACATGGAATTGCAGGTGTGAGCCACCCAACACTGGTGCTGAGAACTGAACTCAGGCCCTTGGGAAAAGTGGACAGAGCTCTTAACCACTGAGCCATCTCTCCAGCCCCAAGCCAAGCCCAGTTTTAAAAGCCAGATAGCTGAATGGACATACTACTACTAAAGGCAAATAAGTGACAAATATGTAGATGCAAAAGATGTCCCATATTATTAGCTGAAAATCAAAATGATCACGGGACAACCCCAGAATGTTGAGATGGCAGTCAATCAGGAACGTGGTGAGAAGGTGGTACATTTAACAAGCCGAGAGAATACTGTTGCCACAAGATCCAGTAATGCTTACCGTAGTAATTTATCCAAAAAAGGCATGCCTACACAAAAATGTGTACACAGGGGATCATGGCAGAATCATTCTTAGCTTGGACTTGGAGTCCACCCCAGCACTCATAGCATTGTGCTGCAACGGCAGTGGACTAGTACTCAACAACATGCAGTGATGGATTGCGAGGGCCTGCCTCCTCACCTTGAGAGCGTCTTAAAACTGTTTGGCTGAGCACAGGGAATTATGTGACTCTGGACTAAGGACCTTTGCTTTGTTCTCCAGGGACTCAGTTCCAGTAGGAAAGATCAGTTTGAAAGCCTCTAGAATAATCATCCAACACAGTTATTAAAAATTAATTCCAGTTGTACTTTTTTTTTTTTGGTTTTTCGAGACAGGGTTTCTCTGTGGCTTTGGAGCCTGTCCTGGAGCTAGCTCTGTAGACCAGGCTGGTCTCAAACTCACAGAGATCTGCCTGCCTCTGCCTCCCGAGTGCTGGGATTAAAGGCGTGCGCCACCACCACCCGGCTACCAGTTGTACTTTTAATGGAAAAAAATCCATTTAGAATGTTTTAAATCATGTGTGTAGTTCACATTGCATTTTGACTGGACAGCACCGCCCTAGAGATCAGTTAGGAAAGATCACATGATCCCTCTCGCGTTTATCCCGAGTGTCTTCTGTTGGTGTCCACCTCCCCTTCTGATGCTTGAGGAAATAATGTATTTTCTATGTTTTCGTGTATCAGCATGCCTGTGGCCATGTGGGCTGTTGGAGGGCAGGGGCACAGGCTGGAAGATGAGTGGGCTTGGAAGCCTGTGGTTTCCATGGGGTTACTGGGGTGATAGGTTCTTTTTGCCACTGTCATGCATTCTGGCTGGGAAAACAGATGCCAGCAAGAGATTTGGTTCCAGAATGCCAGCATGTTCAAACTGCCTTTTACAATCTACTTACTTCTAAACTATTATTGGTGTTGCAAAGAAATTAGAAGAAAATAGGGGTTGCTGAAGTGCTCTCTGTATTCCGTGTCTCTGAATATTTTTATTCTTTTAAAAAAAATCTTTTAACCATTTCACAATTAAAGTACCATGTAGACAGATGTGTAATGAT
>NC_022009.1:42880001-42889391 GCF_000317375.1 Microtus ochrogaster
TAGACAATACATAAATAAACACATATGTACATAGAAGCAGATAGAAAACTACAGACACTGTTTGGGAAAGCTGACTATGAAATCACTGCCCTATTATCATAAGTTCTCCTGCTTAATACATTAGATCACATTGATTTTTTTTCATAGACTCTTCCTGGGGCTACTCATAAATGTAGAAATAATACAAGTCTTTAAAATATGTAAAATTATGCCTAGGTGCCATGCTCCAACTCTCATTCCCACATTGGGGCCCCAATAAATTACACGATTCTTTTTAGTTCATCTCTGCACTGGGAAAAGTGCACCCCATTCACTGATGAATCAACCCAAGTTTTTCTGATCAAATCTGTCCTCTTGTGGACTAGGTAGAAAGAAAATCAGCATCCTGGATGTCTGCGGCTTGCTACCCTCCTCTCACACCTCACAGGACATTGACACACCACACGTCAAGACTGCATGCTCACCACACACCAGCTCTTTAAAACCCCTGGGAACTCCCAGAATTGCATGATTGACGGCTTCTTCAGTGTTGGGTTCAAATCTTTCACTTTCTGTGTCCTATACAGGAAGTGTTTGGAAGTTACCACACCTAAGTGTGAACATCATTCATTGGCTATCCCCAACCTAACTAGAACCATAATACATTATTTCCCTTTTGCTCTCCTAGCCAGGAGACACTTTTATGAGCAACTATTAAAGTGCCACGATATGCCCTAAGTGCAGCTGAAGCCCTGTTCAGTGGGCAGCACCCAGCATTGATGAGGTGTGCACCAGAAATTGCCCCTATCAGAAGAGAGCACTTTTGGCTTCTTAGCATGTGGTTGTCCAGATCTCATGGGATGCTTCCAGGTTTCTGAGTTACATGCCAGTTGCTCCATGGGGTATGATAGTATATGTTTGTAATTCTAGAACTAGGGAGATGGAGGCAAAAGGACAAAATGTAGCCAAAGCCAACTGGTGTTACTTGACTCTTTTCCAAGAAACCCTATGGGCCAGTACAAGTTTTGTGTACAATATGCCATGTGATCTTCATTAAAGAAAAAAAGTCTTTCCTATGCCTCTGTCTATTTCTTCCCTAAGAGCAATTTCATACTCAAGATGACTTACCAGATTTTCTGAGTCCACATGGTGGTTTGAAGGAGAAGGTCCCTACCCCTACCCTCACTCCTTGAATCTTTGGTCCTTAATTGGTGATGCTGCTTGGGACGATCGTGGAACCTCTAGGAAGTAGAGCTTTGCTGGAAGAAGTCACTGGTAACAGGCTTTGAATGCTTATAGTCTTACCCACTTGGTGCTCTTTCTCTGTGCATCCTGCTCGCATTTGAAGGCATGAGCTCTCAGTTTCCTATTCTTGCTGCCATGTCTGCTGTTGGCTGCATGATGGACTCTTATCCCTCTGGGACCATAAGATCAAATAAACTCGTGTCTCTCTTATGTTACCTATGTCTATGGTGCTTATCACGGCAGCAGAGAAGGGACACCTTTTCCCATACCTAGAACTAGGTCAGAAAGCACAGTTGTTGTTCATTGAAATAGAAGATCGTTTCTCTTAAGATAAACAAGACATATTAAAACGGGTGCTATCATTTTCTATAATGACTGCTTGAATGTCCCAAATCAAGGCGACATATTACTACTTTTTGAGTCAATACTAGTATGACGTCATTTACCTTCTTCTGTGTTTGCACCCTTTTACACCAATGAGTTGAGGCTGGCCTTTATCAAAGCCCTGGAGACTACCATGAAATCTTATCCCTACCCAGGCCTCCACTCCTAACCCCAGCTGACAGCCTCTAACCATTTAACAAGGGACAGAGACTCCCTTGAGCAAGTCACCCACAACTTGTCAGCATTCCAGGGCTTCATAAGAAAAGTAGCAAGCCATTCCAGAGGGGAGTCGTGAATTGCATAAAATGGTGGTGTTTTTTTGTTTGTTTGTTATATTTGTGTGCTTACGTTTTATTTGTTTTGGGTTTTGTTGTTTTGTTTTTCAAGACAGGGTCTCTGAAATGGGTATTATTTTTAAGCCACTAAGTTTGGGAATAAATTTGTTACACAGCAAAAGCTAACAGATCTATCTGTGAATCCTTTCTTCTACTTTTAACATTACTAAAACAGTATCCATGGTGTTGTAAATATTCAAAAACATTAGCATCGAAGACTGCATGACTTGCATCAGCAACTTCTTGGCTAGGGACAATGGCCTCGGTTTCCTCTTCTAATTGCACTGCTTCAAAACTGAATTCAGGCTTAATCAAGTTCACAACTCAGTAGTTGGCAGGCCACCCGCCTAGCACACAGTGAGTCCTCTGCAGAAATCAATCTCCTTTACTATATGGCACTTATCTTTTTATTGAAAGGGAGCTTGTTTTGAAGATGGTGGCCTAAGTAAAGCTAACACAACATCAAAAACCCTATTGGACATAGCTATGCCCCAAGCTTGAACCTTTTTTAGCTGTTTTTATATATTATTATTGTTGTTGTTGTTGTTGTTGTTGTTGTTGTTGTTGTTGTAGTTGTTTTCTCTCCTATCATAGCTGAACTGGAGAGCCCTCTGAGATACCATTTTCCCTCTTTTTGCCTTTCACAACTCCTGCAGAGACAAGCACAGGTTTACTTTATGCACTTAAGGAGTGGCAGGTCACCTGTGTGTCCTAAGTTGTGCAAAGCCCACCTTTGTGTCCTCCAAAAAAAAAAACAAAAAACAAAAACAAAATAAACAAACAAGCAAAAAATACTGGATGCCTACCTGTTGACTTGGAATATCCATTTCACCATCTTGGGGCAGGTAAGGGACCCGAGGGACGGACCTCCACTTCTTTTGTTGTAGCCTGACCATTCTGACTAGATTGTAATGTATCTTTCTTTTTTCATTAATCATCCGTGCGCTTTTAGTCTCTCCTTGAAAAATAAATAAATAAATAGATAGATAGATAGATAAATAAATAAATAAATAAATAAATGTCCTAAGCTCATTTGTGTGTGAAATGAGCAGTAAATGAGCCCTGTCTACTTTTCAGGCTATCCAGATTATCCACTTTGCCACTTTGCTCCCTCAGAGGTGGCAGGCTGGCCAGGCTTGCCTTCTCACTGCCAAGGTGTAATTGTGACTGCGGCCCTGGAAGACACAGTTCTAGAAAGGATTAACTGTTGTATCTTTTATTCCAAACTGTACCAATTCCTGACTTAATAAACCTGGGGACTCCCCAGAGAGGTAAGCTGAGAAATTTGAGCCCTATTTGTTTGTTTTGTATATACTTTGTAAAGCTGAGATCTAACTAACAGTACAAATATACTGCCGCTATTTCTCCCTATGCAAATGCATGCAAATTTGTGTAAATTTTCCGAGGGCCCCTAGGCCATGGCCTCAAAACTTGCCTGCTATGGGCAAGTGGAGCATGAATAATAATGGAAACTTGACTGAGGTGCTCAGTAAGGACCCAAGGTCTCTGGGGAACTACTCTCCCCCACACTGTCCTCTCCTCAACACACAACCAATCAGAAAGCCATCACACGCCACCCCCCCACGCCGCACACTCACACGCTCAACACACAACCAATCAGAAAGCCATCACACGCCACCCCCCACACGGCCCACCCCCCAAGGCCCACCACCCATGGCCCACCACCCGCAGCCCACCCACCCCAGAAAGTCATTCTCTCCTCTTTTTTAAACTCCAAACTGAGGCCCAGAGAGCTTAACTAACTTGACCAAGGTCGCATAGCTGGAACCCAACCCCTGTACACTGTCTTTCTAGGATATGTCCTCTAGAAAGATATAACCTTCATGTCAGTCAACAGGCATAGAACCCAGAGGAGTGTGCTTGCCATAACAGGAATCCATTAAGGAATTCATTCAATAAATATTGCTTGACTATTTACCATATCCCAGGAAAATCAAAATTAAAGGAAAAAAATCAACCTGCAAATACATTTGTAAATGAGAATTTTTATTTCTGTGTTATTTATAGTAATGAGAATGAAAAGGCTAGGTTTGGTAGGTAAACCTTTTGCTGTGCAAACATCAGGACATGAGTTCAAATCTCCAAAACCCATGGAAAGCCAAGCACAGTAGCTCATGTCTGTGACTCTGATACTTCTATGACTAGATGGGTGTTGGAGACAGGATGATCTCTGGAAACTCATACTTCCCCATCCCGGACTACACAAGGAAAAATCAACAAGAAACCCATCTCAAAGAAGGGAAGGATCATACCCCAGGTTGTCCTAAGACCACATGTATCCACCATGGCATGTGTGAGCATGCGTGCACGCGTGCGAGCACAGGCGCACGAGAACAATAGAGAACCAGTTAAATAAATTGTAAACTAGAAACAGACTGAAACATCCATAAGCCATTCTTTTTTTTAATCTTTTTTTTATTATTTATTTATTTATTTAAGTTAAATAAATTGTAAACTAGAAACAGACTGAAACATCCATAAGCCATTCTTTTTTTTAATCTTTTTTTTATTATTTATTTATTTATTTATTTATTAAAGATTTCTGTCTCTTCCCTGCCACCACCTCCCATATTTTCCCCCTCCCCGAACCATAAACCATTCTTGAAGAGGACCTATTGGCAATAGAGCAGTACATTTTCATGTACAGTTCTGCAAGGAGGCAGCAGTATTTCACTTATGACTCCCTTTTTCCTATGCATGGGAAAGTTGAGCCTAGGAACATTTGGTAAAGCAGGACCCAGCCTCTGAAATGGTTATTCTCTGATCCTTTGTGTGTAAAGTTTGCCCTGTCTGAGACAGAAAAATGTCTTTCCACAACAGACAAAAGCAGCAGCGGGGAGGAGGTGAGGGGCAAGTCCAGATATTTTGGTCGCAGCTTGGCTCTAGCTCACTTAGACCACTCATTGGTCCACCAACAGAGATGTTGGAACATGTCTTGGGTGCCAGACAATGCCCTAGAGAACCAAAGATACTTTAAGCACCTGCCCTCATTGTGTTAGTGGTCTAGACAGTTTGTAAAAATGTTAGTTGGGGGTGAATGGAATTCATTTATTCCAAGCTCATTCAAAACCAAGAATTAAGACTAGGGAATTATGATGATCACACTTGATTGTGGTGGCCTATAAAATAAACACAGTGACAATTATAAAGAGAAATTACCAAATGCAAGTTGGAGCAGGATATTTTATGGGTCTCTATTGGAAAATAATAACACAAAATGACAACACAGTCATTAAAAGAAAATATGATCTGTTTAAATGAGTATATAGGTACATAATGTGTAATATCAAAAAATAAATAAATTTATGGAATGAGAAAACATACACTCTTCCAAATTATACAGAGTATTAATGTATTGGGCTACAAAAAGGTAATGGAATGCCTTTCGAAGATTCAGCATAATTCTCTGAGTCCAGTGCAATTAAATTTTAATAATCAATAACAATATCCCTCTCATAATATGCCAGAAAAACAGTGGATTTAAAGTAAAGCCATGGTGAGGTGATTTTATGAATATTGGCTAAATATACATTTGTGAATGTAAACTTACATCCGTGTGTTTATAATTAATTATAGATATGCGTGCTTGATAACAATTTTTAAAAAGTAAAAAAGCACCTTTAGAAAAAAAGCATAGTTTTAAAGGATATGTTGTTAAACAATAAAAAGTTAAACAACAGTCATTAAAAATCTGTAAATAATATACTGGAATTACTAAGATAATAAAGAAAAGCAGCGGAATATAAAACCATGTCCAAGAAAGCATAGTTCTTGATTGCCAGTAGTAATCAGTCTGCAGAAAGTCTAACCAAGAGCCTAGGCACGCAGTACAATTGTACTAAGTATAGCAATTACTGTCTTGTGAAGGACGTGTCATGTAGCTGTGCAGGTGACAAAAATGCCATTGATTGAGCTAAAAGATGACCCGAATAAAACAGGCTCTTATGAAACTATAGTCAAAACATCTTTTCCAAAACCCCAAGTTCTTGTAAATGCAACTCACAAACCAACTCTTGGTGTGTCTGGCAATTTATCTTGTCATAAAATTAGCATAAAAGAGCAAAGAGTCCATAAAAACTGAGACCGTTGGAGGGGATATTGAAATCGGGTGGCTGTCCTGGGAGGTGTTAAGACGTGTAACAACTCCTGGTAATTCAAACCATGTGGTCCACAGAGACCACGGAGAATAGACCCCTTGATGTCCAGTTCACAGACTGACCTTTGCTGATGGAGAAACCTGAAGCACACTGAGTGGCGGCAGGTAGGAATATGGGGGCCAGGGGATGTGGCACAATCAGGGAAAGAAGTCACAAGCCAGGCTTGTGGGATTCTGGGGAATGAAATGCCTCACGTTGTGGATGCTTGAAACAGCAAATCCCAGACACTGCAGAGAAGACTCTTGTGAGACTCGCGGAGAATCTCATGCCTGAGAAACTCCGGAAAGAACTTGTGCGCAACAAGAAATCAGATCTAGAGGAATAGGCTGAAAAGTTGGAGGGCATTAGACTGAAATTCTGAGTGCATTAAAAATAAGTATTTCCAGGGGGGAGGGGAGAGAAATGGCTTAGGAGTTGAGGGCACTGACTGCTCTTTCGGAGGTCCTGGGTTTGATTCCCGGTGTCTCACTGAGTAACCCACAACCATCTGTAGCTACAATTCCAGGGCACTGGACACCCTCTATATGCACCACAATCAGCATGTGGATGTTCATACACACATACAAGTAAAACATCCCCAAAGTATATGTATGCATAGGCATATGCATACACACACACACACACACACACACACACACACACACACACACACACAGTGCATTTTAGGAAAGGTGTTTCCCAAGGCTACCCATAACACAGACATAGCATCTAGAACATATAATAAAATTATGCAAGTTTACAAAATAAAGAGAAAAATGGCCTAAAAGTAAGGGGGAGACTCTTAAAAGATAATTTATAGTGATGAATGGATAAACAAAAACATCTTCAGCCCTATTAGCAATCTGAACGAATCCGAAGAAAACAGTGATGTGGGGTCATTTCACACTCATCAGGTTTCTAGACACAGTCACCTGAAGACTCCTGAGTGTGGATTTCCAGGGAAGAACGAATTCTCTGCCCTACTGCGGTGACGTGAAGTTGCTGAAATAAAATTTGAGAATGAAGATTTTCATGCCTCATCGCTCTGGGCACATATCTGAGAGAAACCAACTACTTGCAAAGAAATGTTTATTTAAACATTTTCTTACGCAGAGAAAATTTAGAATATTCAATATTCATCGAGTAGAAATTCATTTAAGGTGTACTTTGAGAAAATATTAGCAATGAAAAGATCCATAGCTACACAAGCAAACTTGGATATTTTTAAGTAACACTGATTTTTGTGTAAAAGCCATGTTTTAGAGTAAGTTACTGGAAATAGAATGACTTCATATCGGTGGGGTGACATCACAACAGACCCCTAGGGAACGTGCCTGTGGTTGTACAGCAGGTATCTGAAGTCACTAGCTACCGAAACAGATAGACTGGGACGCACCGTTTCTCCATTCACAGATTTTGCATGAGGTGGTGTAACATTCGTTGTAAATGAATGGTGAAAATGGGATATAAATATAAATACTATCTTTAAGTTTAAATTTAAAAACCGTGTGATTATGTATATGTGGGGGCGCTGGTGGATGGGTTTTTGCACATGGCTTCAGATGCTCACAGAGGTCGGATGGAGACGTGGGTTGCATCAGAGTTGGAGATGCAGACAGCAGTGAGCTGCCTGACAGGTACGGGGAAACTAAACTCTCATCCTCTATAAGAATAGTGAGTATTCTAACCCCTGAGTCATCTCTCCACTCCTTAACGGTATATTTAAAGACCTGAAATAATCTGAGCTCCCACCTCAGAGGGTAAGTGGGAAGTAATTAAATACCAAAAGGAAATAACATTAAGATAGAGAAAAACTTAATGAAATAGAAAATTCAGATTAAGTTTAGTTTTGAAAAAATTCAATGATGTAAGTCAGACTATTAAATCAGCATGTCCAGCCTGTGGACACACTCTATATGTGGCAAAAACAAAATTGCAAATGTTTAAAACATGAAAATTATGACTTTTTGTAACACAGGTATAGGATTTTTGACTATGCTATAGATGACAACATCGTGTTTTAATGTTCAAAGACTGGTCTTTCCTCCATCTGGACAGACTGACATACACACAAAAGAGAGAGAGAGAGAGAGAGAGAGAGAGAGAGAGAGAGAGAGAGAGAGAGAAAGAGAAAGAGAGAGAGAGAGAGAGAGACTGACTTAAATCTATCCAATGAGAATTTAAAAACTTAAATTGCTCAATCTGTGTGAAACTTGACAATTCCTTTTCCACAAAGAAAAGCTGCATGGGCAGACTGCTACACTGGGGAATCATACATACTCAAACATACGTGAAAGAGGGACAGAAATTCTCACGACCATTCTAAGAACCCAGGGTTAGTAATCCATAAGTCAGTGAAGATGTCACCGAGAAAGAAGCTGTGCACCAATATTTATTCTTGAAGCCAGATGCAAAACTCCTTTTCATCATTTGGATCCATAGATGAATAAAATCAATAGCACATGATGATAACATGAATCTTAACCCCAGTAATGCAGAAGAGGTTTAAAAAAAGATATTAATCATTATGATTGAGCAGATAAAAGGATGCAAAATTGAAAACAAATCTTATGACCTTTCAATAGATACAAAATTGTCTTTGACAAAATCTGCTGTGTGGATATAATGAAAACTCCCAACAATCTAGGAACTGAAGGGAATATCTTCAACATTACTGAATCTATCTACGCGATCCTCCAGCCAGCAAGAGTCACAACTCTGCACGTCTCTGATAGAAATGAGACAGAAAGAAGGCTCAGTTCATCACTCCTGGAGGCTCCAGAGAGTACAATGAGGCCTCCTGGAGACAGAGAAGAGAGCTGGAGAAGAGGGAGGGAGGAACAGAAGATGGCAAGGGGAGGGAGCAGGACAGGAGGGAAGAAGAGGGAAGGGGAAGAGATAAAGGAAAAGGAGGGAAGAAGAGGGAAGGGGAAGAGATGAAGGAAAAGGAGGGAAGAAGAGGAACACAAAGGGTAGGAGAGAGAAAGGAAAGAAGGGAGAAAGGAAGGAGGGAAGGAAGGAAGGAGGGAGGACTCAGAAAGTCCAAGTAAAGTTGTCAATTGCAGCTGACACAATCTTGACTCCAGGGAAAGCTGAAGAGCTAAAGACCAACCAAACCCCCAGACTGATAAGTGACTTCAGGAATGTGAGCGAATATTGAGTCACTATGAAAATCAGCTGGTGCCTTTTCACCTACCAGGACTGAAACCCTGAGAAGTGTGACACTGTAAGGAGAAATGGAAGGGGCTCAAGGGGTCCAAGCCAAGTCTAGAACGCATGTGGAAAAGCAG
>NC_022009.1:42889616-42893914 GCF_000317375.1 Microtus ochrogaster
CAGGAAAGCTGCCTGGAGCCCTCTGCTCAACTCACAGGCAGTTCCCCAGGTCTGAGAATCTCCTCTCAGAGACTGACATGTCTGAGTGTCCCCTCTGCCTCCCAGCTGTGATCTACCATGAATATTGCTTCTGCTTTCCCAGATGTGAGAAGTGTATTCCATAAGTCTCTGGTCTCCCTGCTCCTTTCATTCTGCTCTGGGGAGGCTGCTAGGCAACCAAGCTACAAAGGCTGTCTCCTCATCCTTCTCTGAGGCAGGCAGATCTCTGTGAGTTCGAGACCAGCCTGGTCTAAAAGAGTTAGTTCCAGGACAGGCTCCAAAATCACAGAGAAACCCTATCTCGAAAAACAAAGACAAACAAACAAAAAAAAAACATTTTTACATCGCAGCCCTGAGGATGATCCTTGAAATTTACCTCACACTCCTAGATATATTTAGTTTCCAATGATCCTGGACGCAAACATGAAACTATGCCGTGTTGTGAGGATTCTAATTGGCCTTAACAATAAAAATCTGGAGTCAGATATTGAGGTAAATGCTGAAAGATCAGAGAAGTAAAAGAACCGGTCACTAGAGAGAACTTTCTCTATTAGATCCTTTAAAAGGCTCAGTTGAGAGCATCAGAAGTCTTGGAAATGATTGGAAGGAGGGCTGCAAGTTGAGAATCCAAAGAGAAGTCCAAAGAGACAGTATGTGGTGTCTTCGTTTCGCAGTTACAAGAAAATACATTTACAATAATAGACCTGCAGCTACTCCATGAAGGTAGAGAAAGAAATGACCACGAGCCCATGACAATCTTGACATCGACAGCCCCTAGTGAGAAGTAAAATAGATTGCAGAGGGAATCTCTTCACAACGTTCAAGAGCACTGTGTATAAGCGTGAATGGAATCATAGCTGGACGTAAGCGGAGTACATACACATAGATGTGGATGCTGAGATGCTGCACATACTGCTGTTTTTAAATGTCTATGGGCATTAAAATTAGAACACATCATTTAGTGCAAAACATGCACGGAAATAGCAGACACTGAAACTTAACATAGAGACCTAAGACAGAAGGAAGGACTACTAGGGAATGGACGGGAAGAGATTTAAATGATTTCTTTAGAGTCTTTGAATTGCTCATCGCCTGCTAGGAGCTGAGAGGGTATACTGGCATATGTATTAATAAATAGACCAGGCAGCCCTTTGCATAAAATCTTAGGGGAGAATAGTTTCGGGTTTTAGAATATTTGTTTTACTTTTTTATTGCTTGACAGTGTCATACGTTTATACAGTGAATTTTAGTCATTTTTACACACCCCCATGTTTCTCTCTCACCCTGCTTCTTCTCTCCCGAGGCCCCCTGATCTCATGGCTTCTCGCTGTGTAGGTCCCGCTGAGTTCAGTTAGTGGTTCTGTCGAGCATGGATAGATCCTAGCTACTGGAGGAGAGGACAACTTACCATTGATAAACCACTAAAGAAAACGATGGCTCCCTCCCCAAACCCCATTGATAAACCACTAAAGAAAACGATGGCTCCCTCCCCAAACCCCATTGATAAACCACTAAAGAAAACGATGGCTCCCTCCCCCATTGATAAACCACTAAAGAAAACGATGGCTCCCTCCCCAAACCCCATTGATAAACCACTAAAGAAAACGATGGCTCCCTCCCCAAACCCCATTGATAAACCACTAAAGAAAACGATGGCTCCCTCCCCAAACCCAGTAATTGCCAATAACCCGTCAGGGAGGAGTGGGGTCTTGGTGCCCTCCCCAATCCATATGAAGTGTTGAGAGACCATCTTGCCTGTGTCTTACGTAGATAGCCACAGCTGAGGTGAGTACGGGCGTGCCGTGGGCATGCCATGTCCAGAGGATGTCTTTGCTACACATCTCCTCATTTTTCTCTTACACTTTTGCATTTTTTTCAGTCTCCTCTTCTGTGATGTTCCCCGAGCCTCGCAGAGAGTGATATGGCTGTCATACCTAGGGGCAAGCTCCCCCCCCCCACCCTCGCCACTTGTTCTCAGCACGTTGGCTTGTCATCAGCTGGTGCGTATTTTGAGTCGTCATGGGATCGTCTTTGGATCTGCTGCCCCAGCCAAGGTAGCATCTGAAATAGCAACTGTAATTAAAAGCACACAGGCATGCCCACCGCAGAAGACACAAGTCTTCACACAAAGAGGCCAGGGAAACATCTGTATATAGCCCCAGGTCAGCTCAGGTTAAGGACTGTCTCAAGTAAGTCTGCCACAATCTTTCTAGAAAGCGAACTTTACAGAACTTTTCAGGTTTGGCCACAGTTTGCGAGATGTAGTAGCTCTACTGCAAGTGGACATAGGTAATGTTTAATAAAACTATAGTTTTATTAAAAAAGTTCTGTAAACTTCGCTTTCTAGAAAGATTGTTTGGATGCTCAACTTACTAAACCTGGATGGAGGTGGGCGGTCCTTGGACTTCCCACAGGTCAGGGAACTTATTGCTCTTCAAGCTGATGAGGGAGAGGGATTTGATCGGGGGAGGGGGAGGGAAATGGGAGGCGGGGCGGGGAGGAGGCAGAAATCCTTAATAAATAAATAAATTAAAAAAAAATAAATAAAACTATAGGAAACATATAGGCCTCAATGCTGACTCTGTTGTTTTCTATACAATATTTTACAGTGTTGAAAATGGAGACTTTGGGGAAAGGAATGTAGAGTTAAGGCTTTAAAGCAATGCATTTGAGTGTTTGGTTGGTGGGGGTGGAGTGTGATAGCTAGTTTTGGTTGTCAATTTGACAAGCCAGAATCACTTGGGAAGATAGTTTTGATGCGGAGTTCTATACATTGGGTAGGTCCGTGGGCAAGTGTGTGCATGTGCGTGCAGGGGAGGGATCTCAGTTAAGTGGATTGACATGAGAAGAGCCAGCTCACCATGGGTGGCTCCATTCCCTAGGCAGAGGTCCTAGGCTGATCTTAAGCTGGCAAAGTGAGTGTAGATGCATTCATTTCTCTCTGCTCTTGACTGTGGGTGTGACCAGTTACTCACTTACTGCCACCTCGACTTCTCCACAGTTACGGATTATAGTCTGGAATTATAAACTGCCCTAAACACATAAAAATAAAATAGCAATAAACAAAATCACTAGGGCATCTTATCTGAGCTTCTTGGCCATCTCCCCTCCCCATTACTTTTCCAGAGTAACTACCTACAGCCCTCATCTAGATAATGCTTCTCCTTGCCTTACCTTACTGGACTTGGGCCAAGGTCAAAGAGGTTCTCTGCAAACCCCTTCCCACCTCCATTCTTACCCCCAGGGTGCTCTGGGCTCTTTCTCCTTCTATAACCTGCATCTCTGAGTTTTTGGTCTCTGTATCAGTTCACATTCGAAGCTAAAGTTAACAGTCCCTCATTCACTTTCCCCAGTGTGGCTGGCAAAGCACCATTGGAAGGTGTGATTGAAGTGACTTTTATTTGATGCCTGCTCTGGCCAATTTCCATCTAGCTGGAGCAAGCTCCTCTGTTGACCCTCTCTTTGACCATCACCGCCCTCTGATCCCTATGGTGATGGAATAGGCATTGAAAAGCCCTTTCAGAGTAAGAGTCCTTTTCTGAATGGCTCTATCCACAATGTAAAACTCATTATTATTCCATGGGGTGATATTCCCTGTCTAATACCATCAGATATACCTCAGGCAGCCACAGAGACGCAAAGCCATTTGTTCCTTTCCAAACGCATTAAGGGACTCAGTTGTTCCTCACCCGGAAACTCCTTGTGTCTGTAAAATTTCACGAGAGGTTTTTGAAATGGCCATAGAACTGACGATTTTAGTTTTCATGAGAATTAAGCACTAACATTTGTGCGGCTTGCCACTTCTTATCCCCAGCATTCCTCGAGGAAAGAACTCCAGCTCTTCGGGATGTGTCCTATGGTAGTCCCAAACAGCTTCTTTAATCCCAGGCCAAGGTAAACATTTCTCACGATGGGGTCTGGTACTCAGACTGTGTTTATGGATGCTTGAACAAATGCCCCCACTTATAGATAAACGCGTACCTGTCCACAGGTTCTGAAATTGCCACCAGGCATTCTGCGGGTAGTGTGGGACCTGTTGATGAGCGAGGCAGAAGGCCACCAAAAGCAAACATTTATAGGCTGTTCATAGCCGCTTCCCTTGAGGCAAAGAGAAGAAACAGAACTCACACCAAGGACTCCAGTTTTTAATAGCTCTGATTTCACTCCTTTGCGTCCCTTTTTAGACACTCAAAATCACCTTTTAGTAACAGGAAATAATCTGAGACACAAAAGTTACGTATGTATGGCTGCTCCTTGCA
>NC_022009.1:42894394-42898632 GCF_000317375.1 Microtus ochrogaster
TTCTTGAGTTCTCAGTAGTCCTCATTGTTCGCTATGTTGGACCTGGAGTATCCCCAAAGCCCCATGAGCTGATGGCTTAGACCTTTCCAGGATGTTATAGGAAGGAAGTAGGTAGCACCTTAAGTAATAGACCCTTAGGCAACAGAACTGCCTGTAGTTTTTAGTCACCAGTGTCATGTCTTGAAGAGGACCCTGAGATGCTCATCTCTTTTCTCTTGGTTTCAATGACATCAGTTGGCCTCCATCACCACCTGCAGCACCTGCCATGAGGTACCACATCATCACAGGCCCAGAGTAGCAGGGCCAATTGACCATGGACTAAAACCTCTGAAATCCTGGGTCAAAATAACCTTGCCCTCTTCAGTAGTTGACTTGCTAGGGTTATGAAAGTTGTCCTTATGTCCTGAGTGGTGTGTGGCTACTGGGGCCTGTCTACACATGCTTCCTAGTCTACTTCAGTTCTCACTTGTTTGCCTGTTTGGTGTCCTTGCTTTGAAATGCGGCAGGAATTGCTGTGTGTGTGTGTGCGTGGGTGCGTGTGTGTGTGTGTGTGTGTGTGTGTGTGTGTGTGTGTGTATGCACGTGTGCATATGTGTATGTTCATATGAGTGCTTGAACATGTAGGGGCCAGAAGACAGCCTCAGGCGTTGCTATTTGGATATCATTCCCCTTGTCTTTAAGGCAGGGTCTATTACTAACCTATACTCACCAAGCTGACTTGACAGATTAGCCAATGAGCCCAAGGGATTCACTTACATCCTCGCCAGCACTAGGATTACACCAGCAGTCTCTTCCTGGGGAAAGGACTCAGCAGCTACATCCATTTAGAATGCCAGCTTTAGGTCAATTCCCAAGACCCCACCTCCCACTCTGTCTTTGCCTTAACCATTATGCTTGTCAGCATCAGTATGCTCTCTGCCATGTCTCGTGGAAGTTTATGCTGCGCTCTCTGCAATGTCCTCTGTTATTAACACATCTTGGATAACAACTATCCACCTATTGATGTTTGACTTGGGCATCTCCTTATCCACGGAAGCATTCCTGACTTTACCTACTAGGTGAATTTCCCATAATCACATGTGCTTCCAATAATCCCTTGCATTCACATCTCACACCAAGCCTTTTACATTGCGGCTGAACTAGTCTGACCATATATCTGTTTCTCCCATGAAGTTGTAATCATAGAACAGGCTTTCTTCATCCCTGGTTTCACCTAAGACAGAGTCATAAAAAGAGAAAAAACTAAACAAACAAAAACAGTCCTTAAATGTTGGTTCAGTTAAGCTGCGAAGTCACCTTAATGATGTAGAGGCCATCGAGATCTGGGCCACATCAGCATCATGAAATGAAAACTATTCAGGAAGAATGGCCTCGGGCCTGTATGCACCTCTGCTTTTCTCCCTAAATCAATGCCAGGACCTGGATGAGGATTTTGCTGTATACGCTGGTGTTTCCAGAGGGATCAGAAGTTTAGCTCCAAACAGAGCAGGAAGTTTTATTGAACTTTAAATGAAAAAAAAAATTGTGGAAGGAACATTTTGAAAATCCAGTCTGTAATCCTAGCTTCTTTAGAGGTTGGTGTAGGAGAATTGCAAACTCAAGGCCAGCTGGAGTACCAGGTGAGTTCAAAGACAGCCCAGGCAATTCAGTGAGGTCCTGTTTCAGGAGTAAAGAAAGGTGCAGGCCCAGGACTGGTATGTGTGTGCCCAGCCCGGGGTTTAGTCTCCAGTATCGCCAATCACACTGAAGAAGTCACTTGGTTAGGAAGCTTGGCTCTGTGTTTCTCTGGAACACAGGAAGCCCAGCCCCTCGCCCTCTTCTCTGGGGTTCTTTTCACAAGCTTTCACCCTTCTCTGCTCATTCTTGTTCCTCTACAGAGAGAGAACACACCCTCCGAACCTGGCTAGGCAAACCATTTCGATTCCATTCTCCTAGTCATTGACTTTTCCTTCAACTTTGCTCATAGTTTCTTAAATCAGCTTTATGGAACTAAAATTTATTTGCAATAAAACTTGTCATTGGAGTGTGTCGTTAGACGTGTTTTGATAGAGGAATATAGCCATAATTGTGATTCGATGCTTTTCCATCATGCTTGGAAGATGCTTGATATTCATTAGCAATTTTATTCTCCCCACCCCTAGCCCTTAGCAATCCCATCTTCAGGGCCTTACAGTTTTTAACTTCTTACAGCATATAGGGTCCAAATGTCTAATATTTTTGAGATTCACCAATGTTGTTGCTTATATTGAAGAACAATCATTTTCATTGTTGAGTAGCATTTCATTTCATAGACATACCATTGTTTGGGTCACAGATTGACAAAGACTTGGATTTTCAATATTTTTTTTCCAATCATAAATAAAGTTACAAAGGGCACTCACTCAACTACCAGTTCTTAGAGAAAAGAAACCCCAGTTCCATCCTAGTCGGTCCTCAATGGCTCTGAAAATTAAATTGACAAAAGACAAATTAAAAAGTAAGAGGCATCTGGTGGCATGTGCCTTTAGTTCCAGCACTTGGGAGGCAGAGGCAGGCAGATATCTGTGAGTTCGAGTCCAGCCTAGTCTACAGAGCAAGTTGCAAGAGAGCCAGGACTGTATAGTAAGACCCTGTCTTGAAGAAAGAGAGAGAGATCCAAGTTTAGTTATACAAGTTTCCCCAGCACAGAATCTTCACCAAGAAATTAAAGATGCAAAGAGCAATGGCAGCCATTGCATATAGAGTCAACTGAGAACAGTAAGAGATGAAGACACAGCAAATTAGGTATGGACGCTCAAAGACCAAATCGTTCTTTATACAGTATGTGTTGAATTATCTTGGGCATAGCTTCTTGGAGGTCAAGTTAGTCCTTCACTGGCAGACATGATCAGCTTTTAAGAAATAGCATAAGGACAAAGCTATCTCTCTGGATCTGCTGTTTCCAGATGTTTTGAACCCTGTGGAGTCATGTGGGCATGCTGTCTGTCCCATCTCCCTGGTGCAACTCCCCATGACTGAGGTTGGGGATCGCCATTCTAGCATGCATCTGACACTTGGGCTTCTTCGACTTTTCAGAACTGGATATTTTGGTACCCTTTAATGCATACACTACCGAGTGTGAACTGCTATTATTTTCACATTATATTATCAACTTGGGTTTCCCCCTCCAAAGACAAAGATTTGTTTCACACGCTAGCCCACGAATTTACACAGCATAGGTGCACCGCCCTATGAAATACCAACATCTGTCCTGCTTTTGCAGCTGCGTTCTTCCTGAGGTTGAGCTAAGTCCCTCACATATGCCAAGCACTAGCTCTCAGTCTGACCTGCTCCGCCATTGCTTTCTCCGAATCTCCTCGCTCCTTCAACACACTGTTGTGAAGAGCACCAGGTTTCAATTCTCATAAAACTTCACTGGCATTTCTCTTCTGGTGTTTATGCTGTGTGTTCTTAGAAATGTGTCCCCACCTCAAGGTCACAGATGTCTTTTCCGTCTTGAGCCAGCCCAGGAGCAGTCTTCGCTGCTCTCCTACTTAGGTGGGTGACTTATTCCAATGGCGTCACTGACATCGTCCTTAGAGGTACAGATTGAGGTCCCTTGCTTTCGGGCCGGACATCTAGTTGTGCAAAGCCTGCTGCTGAAAAACCTGTTTTTTTAAAATTACCTTCTCAGTTTGGCTGAAATTCAGTTGGCCACGTGGGTGAAGGCATATTTTCTCCATTCTCTTGTCTCCCACTCTTCAGTCTGTCTGCACAGCATTAGCAGCTTGGCTACAGGGCCTTCCTGGAGATAATTCTTCAAAAATTCAAGTACTCCATACTCCCATACAGATTTTAGAATCAGATTATCTATTAAGAAAATTCTTCTGTGGTTTATACTGAAATTTATTCACTCTACTGAAGACTTTAAGAATACCAGATTGAGGAGCCTCAAAGACTGATTAGGGATTAAGTGCTTGTTTGCAAGCACAAGGACCTGAGTTCAAATCCACAGCATCCACATAAAAATCTGGATGGCTACTCATGCCTGCAATCCCAGCATTGGGAGGTGGAGTCAGGTGGGACCTGAGAGTTTGCTGACTGGTCGGCCTTGCCAAAACAGAGAGCTTCTGGTTCACTGAAAGACCTTGCTTCAAGGCAAAAAGGTGGAGAGCAGCTGAGAGTCTAGAACTCCTCTGCTGACCTGAATATGCACATGTCCACAAACTCAGATGCATCTCTCTCTCTCTCTCTCTCTCTCTCTCTCTCTCTCTCTCTCT
>NC_022009.1:42898767-42934848 GCF_000317375.1 Microtus ochrogaster
ACACACACACACACACACACACACACACACACAGCTTTTACTTGATGCTGAGTTTAGGATTTAGGTCCTTATGTTAGCTCAGCAGACATATTATTGGATGGGTCATCTCACCAAACCCCTCTTCAATGTTCTGTAAGTGTGGCATCTCTGGTCACAAGGTCCCATAGACTGAGAATTCTATATTCTGAAAGAATCCCATGGGAATTGGTTAGAGGTCCTCTTTAAATATTTACTACTTAAAATTAAGGATATCTGAGCTGAGAATTTGTGTGTAAAGGACAAGGAGTTTAAGTAAAATTTGATTTATGTGATAAACGGGGATTCGTTTAGCCTGTCTTCTTGGTTTGCTGATGTGTTACCTGTTTTAAATGGCTTGATGCTCTTCACCTAAATTGCTGATTCACTGGCTGGAGGTTGCTTCTAATATTTCATTATTGTTATTCGATTATTTTTAGAATCACTGAAAATGACAATTTTATCCTATAGAGAAGTTATTTCCCATCTCTCCTTTTCCCCCTCCCCTTTCTTTCTTCCCCTCTTACATTAGGATATTCATTAGTTTATTAGTCCCCAAAGAACCAAATTTTGACTTCATTGATTATTTTTCTGGCCCTACATCATTGAACTCTGTGTTTATATGTTGGCATTTGGTTCTTGGGTCATCCGAGCTTACTCTTTCTCCTCTCTGAGGTTCTTAAGACACCATCTCTTGTACCGAAAGCGTTCAGTGGTGATCATCTCTTATGTTTCATCCCACACCCTTGGACACTTGTGGTTTAATTCACATTCAGATTTTGTTATTTTCCAGTTTTGTTTGCGATTTCTTCCTTGATGAGATCATTTGATTTCCCAGTATTTGTAGTTTTTTCTGGACATTTCCTTTCATTGGCTTCAAGGTTTGTTTGTTTGTTTTCACAGCCTGTCGTGTATCATTTAATACTATTTCATACAGGTGTCTTCTTTCCTTTTCTTTATTTTGGGGGGGGAGTGGCGATTGAGGCATGTTTTCTCTGTGTAGCCCTGGCTGTCCTAGAAATCACTCTCTAGACCAGGCTTGTAGTATGAGGCAGTGGGGCCCTTTGTTCCATCCCACCCGGATAGTTTAACCCCTGAAATAACCACAAAGAAATTGTATTAATTAAAGCACTGCCTGACCAGTTATTTCTAGCCTCTTTTTGGCTAACATTCACATCTTGATTCAACCCACTTTTAATAATCTGTATGTCACCATGAGGTCGTGGCTTACTAGGAAAGATTCAGCATGTCTGACTCTGGCAGCTCCATGGTGGCTCTCAAACAATGCTTTCTTCCTCCCAGCATTCTGTTCTGTCTACTCCACCTACCTAATTTTCTGACCTATCAAAAGGCCAAGGCAGCTTCTTTATTTAACCAATGACAGCAATACAAATACACGTGGACCTCCTACACCACAGGCTGGCCTCAAACTCACAGAGATCCATCTGTCTCTGCTTCCCGTGCTGAGATTAAAGGAGTGTGTCCCCACTGCTGGTTCACTGGGGTGTTTTTAGGTTTATATATTTTCCTAGTTTTTCTTATTAATTTATCAGGTTATTTTTATAAAGGTGTGTTCAAATTTCATCTTCACTCTAGTTTATTAACATTGTAAAATAGTTTAACAATATTATGATATGCAACAGATTTTTCATGTCTGAACTAAATTTCACACGAAATGTTCTGATACATGGCAAACCTGATTTGCTAACATTTTATGTATTCCTTTTTTATCAGTCTCAAAAGAGCTCCTATTAAAACATTAAAACTCCTATAATGGATGAGGTAGTTTTTCTTTATGAAAGAAAAAATTATATGTTTGAAAGTAGTATTATTAGTCACGTGTGGTTTCATAATTAAGCATCAGGATGACTGTTTTTATTATAGCAATGACTATTCATATCCCTAGTAACAACTTTAATTAGTTTATATTTGTAATGCTTTAGTTTTCAGAACGGAGGACCAAACCCTGGACATTTTGCATACTTATTTAACTTAGCCGTGAGATGCAGCTCCAGCCTTTAGAACACCTCTTCTGTGTTCACCGTCACAACTGGCGTGAGTCCATACGTGCAGCTGCCCTTCTGGGTGTGGATAGACTGCTTCCCCACGGCCATCTACCACCTCTGCTTCCCAGAATCTTTCCGCCCTGTCTTCCACAGGGATTCCCGAGCCTTGGTGGCAGGAGGAGTGGTAAAGATGTCTCACTGAGGGCTGAGCATTCTCTAGCGTGTAGGTCTCTGTGTTAGTGATCATCTACTAAGGAAAGAAGTTATTGGTGGTGACAGCACACGTGATGCCTTCAAAGCTCAAGCTAGATAAAATCACAGCATGCTCCTTAGCTGAGGAGCAATTGACAGTTGGTAGCTGCTGGGAGAAGGAGAGTCCTTTCTCTTCAAGGGCCAACCATGATCCCGTGGAAAGGTTTCTGCGACCCAGTGTGTAGGAGGAGCACAAGTTGGATTTGATGGGTTTTGAGGTCAAAGAGAAGACACAAAGTTGATGGGCAGTAAAGGTGGATGGGACCTGGAAGGATTTCGGGAGAAGGGCAAATATGATCAAACTATTTTTTTTCCTAAAGAACTTTAAAAACATTCCCTTGTATTACTATTTGTCTGGCAGATTTTCAATCAGTCTTTCACTTTGACATTTTCCGCATCGTTTTATCTTATAAATAGTTAAATTCTGTGCATGGAGACCCTGCCCTTGATTCATGTTCCACATTCTACAGTTAATAGGCTAAATAAAGTTTTGACGTACCGTCCTCATTACCTACAAACCTTGAACACATATGGTAGAAGCAGTTTCAACTCGAGAACTCTGAGCTCCCAAATTTCATTCAGGAACTTCTTCATACCATCTTGGTCGATGCATAACAACTGAGCCAACCTCATAAAATCTATTTTGAAGACAAAAAAATTATATTCTGTAGGGGAAATTATTTTGTTTAGGTGGAAGTTCCAGAAAGTATCTCGGTACAATAATTACTTTCTAAAGAATGAACAACTTCTCTTTTAAAGACTTGTTTTTATTTTTTAAGTCCATGTGTATGTGTGTACATGTGTGTATGTATGTGGGGGGGGGGCTTTGCACACATATGAGTTTAGGTTACAGCAAAGGCAGGAAGAGGGCATCAGATTCCCCAGATGTAGGAGTTCCAACTGTGAGCTGCCTGGCATGGATGCTGGGAACTGACATCAGGTCCTCTGTAAGAACAGCAAACATTCTTAACTGATGAGCCATCCCTCCAGTCCTAGGACTTTCATCGTTACCTAATATTCTGTAAAGGCATCTGATATGCTGAATTGTTCTTTCAAAAAAAGTACAGCACTGAAGTCTAAACCTGGTGGCAGCGGATGTAATCTTCTTTGGAAACATGATCAAGGAAGCTGTGCTCACTTCTGTTGAATTCAGTCAAGTGGGTCCTGATCCAACATGACTGGAGTCTTCATATAGGATAAATCTGGAAACACCCAGGAGCACAGAAGGCCACATGATCTGAAAGCTGGGATTGAAGAGATGTTTCTACAAGACAAACAAAGGCAAAAATAACCAGCACACAGTGAAAGCCAGATAGACGCTGGGGAGCAGATTGTCCCACATGACCCTCATAGAGGCTTGCTGACACCTCAGACACCTGACTGGCCTCCAGTCAGAGCATCAGTTTCTACTGCTTCAGCCACCTTGCTGACTCCCAGAGCCTTAGGAAAAGAATGAAGAACTTTCGTTCATATTAGAGCTGGGGGTTTTCCCGCGGAGTGATCCGGTTTAGTTTCTGTTGACACGGACACACACATGCATACAGACGTACACACGTGTACACTGTAGGGAAGTTCCATCTTGTATATACTATTTACAAAATCTCACTTCCTTGGAAAGTCCCCAGCTGGTAGAGTATAAAAGCAAGGGTCAATGTTGGGTCAGGAAACCAATTTGGACACTGATTTAGGCAAAACCTTGCATCTTAACATCTTGTCTATACCCTCAAAGGGGCTATTTGTCTAATCTAGACTTACATGACTGGACACCCCACTTCTGAAGTATTTCACCACTATTCCACACATCTGTATTTACAGGGATATAATTAATTTGATTGCCCAATGTTATTAATCAAAGACATATCTAGCAGGTTATATAACAAAGTCACTTTCCCTGAATTCCTATGAGGTCACCAGCAGCCAATCAAAGTAAAAGGGACATTCTTCTGGATTAGTTTTAAAGCTCATGCACAGCTGGGCCAGATGAGTGGGGGCCCAAGCAGGGTGGACCCAACATTGGCAACGGGCCAACATCTGCCTGGAAACACCCGCTGGACCCTCCTGAGTGGAGCCAGCTGGCAGGGATGCCCTGTCGTTGGCCTGAGTGTCAAATGCTGCTGGGCAAGTTGTGAATGAGAATCCAGACTGTCTCCTATGGTGACAGTGGGGATGGGGGACAGATCTTTTTCATGTTCAATATGGAGGAAACCAGGTAGGGAGGGGCAGGTCCAGAGAGAACAGTGACTGTCTTGGGAGACATTTGCATGAAACTCAAGGCAGTTCAAAAGTCAGAAGAAAAGAGAAACTGGGTTAGAGATCAACGATACAGCGTCATTCAGCAAAGAACCCTGGGCCTTTCCATGTCTTCTTGCATAAGCTGTGGTCCATCCTACACAGCTAGACATGTTTTGTCCCTGTGTAAGTCACCGTCTCTGCTCTTCAGTGTCCTCTTGATCCAGAAGAGATGACCAGAACCCATCCCTGCTGTCTCAATGGAGCCTTTGGCGGGGGCGGGGGGGGGTCAAGTGAGTAGAAGAAGTGTGGAAAGTTTATTCTGTGTTCTGTACTTCTACACACGTGTTCTGAGCATTTTTTATCATTTGGTTATTCAGTCTGCAAAGACATACAGAGGGCTAGGGTGTTCACAGGCACCAGAACAAGGGAAAGACCTGGCAGGTCACTGGCTCCCACAGCCCAGAAGGCTGAAGCAGGAAGGGTACCCTCTCTTGTAGGTGGTTACTTGGCTTCCAAGGCCCATCTTCCCTCTGTCAAGAGTCTTGTCCAGAGACAGGAAAAGAAGGCTGTTTCCCAATACTGTCTGTGATGGCAGAGCAACTGACCAGGGCCCCACACCCTGTAACCCACCATCACACCCTTAAAACCGAAAGGATGCTGCCTGTTTGCTGGCTTCCTGTGGAGCTGGCTATCATCTGACTTGAGATGTTTTCAGAGGGGAGAAAGCTGAAAGCCTAGCACTGTTTATCAAATGGATTTTATAAAACTTGTCTCTTTCTCTCCACAGTCCTGCATTTGTACATCTCCAAGGTCCCAACAGCATCTCCCACCTTCCTCCTGCTCAGTTCCCTCCATCCCGTTGTCTGCTGGACCAAGAGGCTGGTAAAGTCATAGCCAGGTTTGCTTCCCCTGTGTTTTGAGTAGTGACCGAATGGCTTTGATCCAAACTGGATTGGATTTTGACTATCTCAAAAGCCAAGATGCTGAGCCCTGCTGGTTTACCCCTCCACTGTGAGTCTCCATGAATGCCCACAACTGTCATTTCCCCTATGAGCAACCTGGACACAAAGATCCCAAGGAGAGAGAAAAACGTGGAGGAATCTTCCCGAATCCATTGTCCTCCAGCGTTTGTGAAGCTGAATTCATCTGCCATTTGTGGCATTCTCTTGGGCCTTGTGACCTCATTCCCCACAGTGTGCCGAGGACCTACTCTTGGCCCCGTTTGATAGGCGAGAGAAAGGAGGATGTGGGGAAGGATAGGAGATGGAGATAGAAAACCCTCTACAGCCTGGCTCTGTCTGCCATTGCCCAGCAGAGCCTTGCCCGAGAGGATCAGTTTCTGTTAGCATTGCGAGGGAACCGCTCCTCTCCCGGGGGCTGGTGGCTTGGCAGGGAGGCGGCCAACTGCTCAGTTGGCGGAGGAGATAATAATGCTTAGAGCTGTTTATCAACCATCTCTGGATGGCAAGCTCTGAATCCCTAATTAACTAAGGTCCGTGGGCCTGCTACTTCTTCTTAGAGCAGAATCGTATCAGATCGGGGGACATGGCACGCTGGTCTATCTCTCCCCAAAACCTGTGCTCGGTGCCTGATAAATACAAGTTCCCAACGACAATAATTAATGAATGGAGGGAGAAGAAGGGGCAGGCTTTGTGAACTGCCCCAAATCCCCATAGCTCTCAAGAATGAAAGTCGATTTTGCTGCCAAAGGGAAGCCTGTGTGGACAATGTGCCTCCAGGAGAGGTCCAGGGATGCTCAGCTGTTCTGAATTTACCCAGGAACGCGGGGGCCTGCAGTCCTGAGCCACCTGGCACCCAGCTGTTCAGAGCCTCACAATCAGAGCATCCAGTTCTGACAAGGCCTGGAGACCGGCCGCCATAACCCTTTCACTGCCTACGCCTTGCCGGGTCTACCCCATTCCTGGCAACAGATGCAGGATAGGGTGCCCAGTGCATCCCAGAGGGACCAGACTCCCATGACCCTTTTATCTCACATCTCCAGTGCCAGCTGACAGAGTGGGATCCGTCCTGTTAACCAGGTCCCTGTCTTTGTGTGTGCAGCCGTCTGCCCAAATGCCGGCCTTGTTTTTAACTCAAGAAGTAAGTCTTTAGTTTAGCTCACCTGCCCCTGGAGGCCTTCCTGGGCTTACCCCCTTCAGAGCTGGGTTTGTTCCCTGTTTTCATTCAAGATACCAGGATTCATCTGCCTCCATGCCCCATGATGCATTTCTAAGGGTTTCTATGTCTGCATCCAAGGCGCCTGCTATATATGAGCTACACAGAGGCTTGGGCGCAGACTAACTGCATTTATCATCTGGGGTCAGTACAATGCTTAGAATGAAAGGAGGGATGGGGTGTACAGCTTGATAGGTGGTTCACTTTCTAACTAGTTTACACACACACACACGCACATGCACACACATGCACACACACACACACACACAGAAGGAGGGAGAGAGAGCTGGGAGGCTGGTGTGGTTGTAAGTGAATTACTTAATTGGCCTAGGCTCTTGATGACTGGAACTGGGCTGAGAGAAAGCAGAAGGGAGGAGGGAGGCAGAGTTCCTTATATACCTTGGAAGGTAGAAGGGCAAGGATAGCCTGGGTCAGCCAGTTTAAAAGCAGTGGCTTGGCCCTTAGGATAGACACAACCCTGGAAGTACTCAGAATGCAGGGAATGTGGGGACCTGGCCTTTGTCAGAATTTGAGATAAGTAACAGGCTTGTGTTGAACAGTTAGTTAGCGACCATGATCTTTCATTGTCACTGGTGGAGTTTGGCTGCCAGGCCTGTGCCCACTGAGACACTGAGGTCTGGTTGAGATGACTAAAGCCTGGATACATGGCCACTGTTCTTATTTGGATCTAAAGACACCAAAGTTCGAGGTCAAATAAGGAGTCTTGGTGAAATGTTGACATTTTATACTCAGAAGGTACGGTAAGTGGCCCAGACCACAGTAACCTCGGCTTCTTCATGAGTGCCCCCTAAAAAAGATGTATATATCCTAGCTGATTGTGCCTCTTAGGGGTTCCACAAAATGCCTAGAGAGATGGAGGACCACCCAGCACCTGGTGCTTTTGTTGTAGTAGCTGCAAGGGGAAGTCTGGACAATGGGAGAAGAGACCTTTCTTGTCTACTGGCAATCTCCTATTTTCTGGTCCCCATCCTGCCTTCTTGCTAGCTTCCTTGTCTGGTGGCATGTGGCAGCCTCTCATGTACCTTCCATGAAGCTCACCATGACCTTGTCTGTGTATCATGTTTGATAATTCCTCTGTCACTATGGTGACCACTGTCCAGAGTGATATACGAACGAACCAACTATATGTCCAGATCTATGCTTGACCCTGCACCTGCCTTGGAGGTCTGTCCTTTCTTTCGACTGTATCTATGTATGTCACGTGTGCTCACCCTGTCCCTGCCATCTTTGCCATGGTCCGTGTTGTCTACAGCCCACCTCCGCTGATGCTTTCTTAGCTACATCTTGACGGCTGGGTGGGGCTGCTGGGGCAGTTGTGATCTATTTCCTCCCAAGTCAGGATAGAGTTTAAATGGTTGAAAACTTTGGCAATGGAGTGCTCAGCTCCCAAAGGGTTGAGTTGGAATTTGAGACCAGTCAACAAAAATAGATTCTGAGACCCTGTTAAAAAGATTTAAAAAGAAAAGAAAAAGAAACCCCGAAGCTTCTAGAGCACACACCTTTGATAGGAGTCAGGAGGCACACTTGATATTTTTTGACAACAGGAAGGCTGGACTGCATATTTATGTCACACAAGAAGCCTGGCCAGACAGAGGCTGAACTTATAGGTGATCTCAGGCTCATCCGTTTACTTAGGAGTATTTCTGAGCCCCTACTATGTCCATCTGTGGCCTTGGATATGGACCCCATCTATGAGAAAGATAGATGAAGTTTTGATTTCACAGAGAAAGTAAGGCAGGACAAGCAATCAACAAAAGGGAAAATTGCTGTATCAGGCAGAACTTAGTACAGAAAACCAAAGCCATTTCAGGTTGCAGAGTGATGTGTGGGAGGGTGAACTTTGGTCAGTACAGCAGAGTGAGTCTCTCTAAAGAGCTGACATTTAAGCAGTGACCCTGTACGAAGGAGCCCCAAGACGTTTAGGTCTAAGCACCCCAGGTGACATCAAGCACAAAGGCTCAAGCAAGGAAGCACACCTGGCATTCTTGAAGGACAAGTGAACTGTCCCCTGAGTGGCTGAGATGTGGGTCAGATGGTGACTAGCCTTGGGTTAATACCAAAGACAGCAGACACGAAGATGGTGTCTTTGTAACTGGTCTGGACGTGGAATCTATAATCTGGGAATGATACAACATGGACTTTCCAAGCCAAGTGAGGTGGGGTAGAAAACCAAAAGAGAAGTCTTGAATGCCAGGCAGGACAGATCCTGAAGTCTCAGCCATGTTACTGTCCTCTGTGTGGAAAAGTTAGGTCTCTGTGGGACGCTGAGTATTTAACATCTAATGTCACCAGGGGGTACATTGGGCTGGTAGACCTTGCCAGATTGGTCCTGATGCCCTTCCATAAAAAATGTGGAAAGAATGCAGACCTTCTGAGCACACAGGCCTCACTGGGTACACTGGTTTACATGTTCCAGTCACCTTGCAGTGTGACTCTCCATGTCCTAGATACAGTCGTGTGATGTGGGAGTGTCATATATTCATTGCTTTCATTGGTTAATTAATAAAGAAACTGCTTGGCCTGATAGGTTAGAACATAGGTGGGTGGAGTAAACAGAACAGATTGCTGGGAGGAAGAGGAAGTGAGCTCAGACACCATGCTGCTCCTCTCCAGAGCAGACACGATGAAGCAAGCCGCCAGGTCAGACATGCTGAATCTTTCCCGGTAAGATTGGCGTTACACAGATTACTAAATATGGGTTAGGCAAGATGTGAGAATTAACCATTAAGAGGCTAGAAATAATGGGCCAAGCAGTGTTTATATGAATACAGTTTGTGTGTTGTTATTTCGGGGCATAAGCTAGCCGGTAGCCGGGAGCCGGGTGGCAGGAACACAGCCCCTCAGCTCCTTCAACAGTCATGGTGGGGCCATCCACACCCACACCTCTGATCGTACCACTCTGTATGGAAACCCCCTCCCAGAGATCCTGGGTTTAATTTTACTAGGTACAGGTTACTGGGTCCATGTCCTTACTCACATATTATCACTCTGAGCCCCAAAACTGCTTTAGCTTTCTACACTGAATTCTTCATGACACAGTGTTTTCTTTTGTTGGTAACCTACCCGCTTGCTCTCTGAAGCCGGACTGTATCTGTCTTGGTTATGGAGGGTATCCATTTCCAGTGCACTGTACACACACAGCATGGACTCAGACACACTCCTAGAGTGGATGTACAACAAACTTCTGAGTATGGAGTACAGCCTCGATCTGGCTAAGCTTTTCATGTAACATGACTAACACACGGAAGGAAACCTGGGCTGCAGAAGTGCTTCACAGACCACAGCCAATGTAGACCTACAATCTAATAAACTGACGACACCTAATAAACCCAGCTCACTAAATCCTCAGTACACTGTAGGATGAACCACAGTCTAGCAGAGATTAAGTGTGGAATATTCCTTTACACTGTGTGAATATATGTCGCTGTGATTGGTTTAATAATGGAGCTGACTGGCCAATGTCTGAACAGGATAAGGTTAGGGGAGAGAATCAGACTAACGACACTGGGAAGAAGAAGGGCAAGACAGAGTAGTCACCAGCCAGACATGGGAGGAAACAGGAGGTGCAAGATGAAAGAGAGGTAACACCATGTGGCAAAATGTAGACTAATATAAATTAATTAATTTAGTATGTAAGAGTTGGCTAGTAACAAGCCTGAGCTATTAGCCCAGCATTTATAATTAATAGTAAGTCTTCATGTAGTGATTTAGGAACTGGTGGGTGAGAAAGAAGAGTCCGCCTACAGTTCAGTATCCACTGCCCCCAGGTGCGAAAGTAACAGAAGGATAACCTGAACCAAACCTGTACAAAACAAGTTCAGACACACACTGAACAGCTGAGGCTGCATACCATGGTGACATGAGTGAGCCTCTTTCATTCCAAGGAATGCATGACCTATAAGGATCTGTCTGGTTACATGGCGTCTGTCTTGAACGTGATGAACTTTGTGACTGGACTTCTCTCCACAGCATACACGGACAAGCTGAAGGTGTGAAGGATTCTAATTGTTCCATTTCACTGTGGTTAATGCCTGAGTGGAAGATAGGCCATAGAAACACTGTGTGGCTTCAAAGAGGGGACATTGACGCCACTGCATAAAACCTTTATTTAAAGATTTTGGTGGGAGGAGTGTTTAAGTGGCTTTGGAAGGGAGTCCCACCAACCCAAGCAGAAGCAAATGGGGATGGCCTCTGGGGTGGAATGGGTGCTATGGTAACGTCACTATCCCATGGAGATAATGATGTCCCCCTGTTATGGCAGGTGCACCCTTGGCAAAAATGTGGAGACTCCCAAAGCTGGGGTGACTCCTGCTCTAAGAAGGAGGTGGAAGGAAAAGGGTGACTGGCTCCCTCTGTCCTGCGGAAAGACTACAAGCTTCTGTGAGACTTAAAGCCTGGTGGAGATGTGAGGTTCAGGGTTCTGAACAGCCCATCCTTCTCCTCTTGCACCTGCTATGGTTCAAGGGCTGAACCTGAGCTAGCTGCTGACCAAGCTTCCTGGGGGTTTGGAAAGGGTACTCTTAACATCCACACCTTACAGATGAGGAGAGTGGGGGGTTAACAGCTCAAAGTCACATAGCCACAGTCACTCAATACGCCACCAGAGCCTCAGTCAGCCCAAGGAGATCTTAGTCACAGTGTCACGTGGCTTCCTGTGCTCTCTGACAGGGTGCTACTGGTCGCTAAGCTGATAAGTCACATCAGAGTGGGGTTATCAAGGAGCAGAGAAGGGTCAACACCCTGTCCCAGCTCACAAAGCCCATGTATAACACAGCAGGAATGAGAATTACTCTGGCTGCACCATAGGCCGCCATCATGATTGACAGGACTGCGTGGGGAAGGACTATTTGCTGGAGGGTGTTTCTTAATGGTTTACATCAGTTATGGAACATGGTAGTGTAGTGGCTTTTGTAATTACTGATAGACTTTATGCTGCCACCTTACAAAGGGTACTGAAACTAATCCTGAAAACTGTGATAATTTAGTCATCTTAAAATTGTGTTAATTTAGTCTTCTTTCTTAGGAAAGAAAATTGAACTGAAAACCAAAGCCACCTTAAATGAAAGGAATATCAGTTTTGTTACCACACAGAGGCATCAACAAACCCATGGGTGAGGTGTAAGCTACACATAAGCACTGCTATAGACATGTATCACACAGATGTGCCCGTGTCAAGCTAGGTCGTGGTTGTCAATCTGATTGGACTTGGAATCGCCTAGGAGACCTAGGGCACATCCACAGGAGATTTCCAGAGAGATTCCAGCTGAGGAAGGAGAGCTGTCTTGAATGCAGGGGGCCCCATCCTGTGTGTTAGGGTTGGGGCTGAACAGAAAGAAGAAAGCCAGTTGGGTGCTGGTTCCCCTGCTCTCTGCTTTTCCATCTACAGTGATGTGAGCAGACTCCCTCCTGCCGCCATTGGCAAGAGTTGGTCAAGCCACTGTGCCATCCTTATTAGGTCAGGATGTAAACTGAACCATGGGCCCAAATAAACCCCTTCTTCCCTTAAGATGATTCTCGAAGGTATTTTGTCCCTACAAGGAGAGAATTAACACATATATATGCATAGCTGAGGAAGAGAAGATGAAAATAAACAGTGTTTAAAATTATGACAGTGAAAGCCAGGGTCTGATAAGAAGCGGAACAAAGGTTGCCTCTGTCAAAAATGTTGAGAAAGAAACCCTGAAGTTGGGTGTGAATAGAAGAGCAAAGGGGGTTGGTTCTACGATTTTCCTCTCTTCCTGTGAACCTCTGCTTTGTAAAAAGTCAAACGGAGACAAAGAAAGAGGGTCAGAGTCCATGGACAAGAACAATGTGACCTACGTGGGGCTATTTACAAGCTCTTTTGGGTTAAACCCTAGACGATGGCGATAAAATCTCTATCAGGCAGAGTGGTGAACAGAATTAATATGTTCTAATTTTGTAAAGTGCCTTGTCACAGCTCCAGCCACATGAGAGCTGCTCAAAACTATTAATCCAGCTTTGATGAAAGATCAAAGAGAGCAGTGGGTGTTGACCTTGAGTATTGATAGACAAAGTGTCAAAGCCACTAGAAGAGCAGATGGTCACCAAGACTTTCTGAGGACCGTGCAATGTGGCTCTGTCCTTGAGGAAGTCAGATAACAGGAAATGTCCCTGCAATGTCCTGGTGGGAGATCACATGGACATAGGTTCATCCCACACCATGCCTAGAGGTCAACCTACTAATCATCCTCTCCATGTTTTGCCCGTATTTGCTTTCTGGTGAAGATTATAATTCACTCATTCGTTCACTGCTTCACAAAGTCCTTATTGATGGAGAATTTTGGATAAGCTAGATTTTGTTAAGCATGGAGGACGTCAGAGTGGATAGAACCAGAACCAAGAACCGGCTGGGTTTTGGGTCAGGATTCAAAAGTGAGGCATCCCACCCTACCCCAATCAGGATGCAAACTGGAGATATCCAAAAATGCAAGGGGGTGGCTATCAGCTGGCTGTGATCCTTAAAACATGTACTGCGTGAAGGACCACACGGCTGCCAGATCCCAGTGCCGAAATTTCACAGGTAACCATCTGGGGAAGTTATGTAAATGAAAATATTGCTGCCATACAAAGCTCTTTTGAACATTTTCTGATTCAGTGTTTGTTTGATAATTGTTGGTGAGCTGTCCCTCCCCAGAAATATCCAAGGTGAGTCTCAGGGAACCCTAAGTAGGAGAGAGGTGAATCCTCCATTAAAAATGCCTGTGTTCATCTCCTTCCCTGGGCCCTGTCTGAGCCCTATGCCCTAGCTCACCTTCTCTTCTCAGGACTGCCTGGGTTCTTCATGCCCAGGAGATCCAATCAATTGGATTTTCTGGTCCCCTGAGATTTGTAGGTGGACCCCTATGGCTCAGGACAACAGTCTCTGGTCCTGTTGGGTCTCTTGCCTCCCCGAAATATTACATCCTTGAAAATGTGGCTCTGCCTGTTTCTGGGTTCCTACAATCCTCGTTCACTCTCTCACCAGCTCCTAGCACCTGTTAGGAAGTCGCTGTCAATGCAACCCCCACCTACCGTGCTCTCTCTCATTCTCTCTACTTCTGATGTAAGTTTGATCTCTGCTAACTGTTCTCTCCAAAAGCCTGAGTGATGTCATCCTATCTCCAGGGCCAAATCACTTTTTAAGCTAAATTTACCAATCCATGCTTACTCTGGGGCAAGCCTACCCCTGTGTCCCTGCCTCAAGTCCAGCAATACCAAAAAGGGGGCATTACCCGCTTGTACTGTTCATCAGCTCCAGACTACACCCTAGATCATGCTCTTGCTCAAGTACTGGACAACTCAAATCGGCTCTCAGACCCTCCACACTGGGAAGGGTGAGTCCCATAAGTCCCTGTGCTCTGTTCTAGAATCTTCTAAAGCACAGCATAATAGTGGTCAAATGATTTGAAAACTGTCTACGTTTCTGACCAACCATCCCCACTTCCTGCAAACCCATCACTAACTTCAGTGCCTGCCACTGTTCACACTGACAGGTGTCCCACTTGGGATTAATTAATTTCCCTCAATCAAAACATAGCTTTGTTAACAGCAGAGAAGCCTTCCCATATGCTTCCAGAATTGAAGAAAGATGTCTCCAACTCCCACCTCACAGATGTGGAAACTGAGGCTCAGGGAAGGGGACAGCTCTTGTGCCTGGGGTGGCTCAGTCCAAGCCTCAGATGTTGATCCAGGACTCCCTGGCAACAGCACCTCTCTCCCTTTCTCTATGCTGATGCTGAGCTCTGGACCAGTATACACAGACTCCTGAACCCCAGCTTTCTCTGACTCCCCTGTGTGCAGGCTTAGAATCAACTACAGAGAAAGCCAGAGATCAGAATTGTGACCCCCCCACACACACAAATTATTGTCAGGGAGTTCTCAAGGTAAAGAGACTAGTGGGGTGTCTTGTTCAACCCTAACCCCTTGTTCCAGGGCATTCTTATCAAATGTATGTTCTATTACCTGTATGGACACCTTCTTGACTCACTCTCTAGATCATAAAATCCTAGAAGACTTGTAGGGTCTCTTCCATCCATCCATCCATCCATCCATCCATCCATCCATCCATTCATCCATCCATCCACCATATCCATCCATCCATCCATCATCCATCCATCCACCATATCCATCCATCCATCCATCCATCCATCCATCCATCCATCCATCCATCCATCCACCTATCACCGCACCCTCCATTTCTAGCACCAGCCAGCAGCGGATCAGGAAAAACCAGGGTAAAGAACAAATGATCTGTGCATCAACCACCCTATGATAGTATGTATGCTGCCACCTTCTGCATTTACCGTCCCTGTCCCTACTGAGCCTTAGCCAGTCCCCAGAAGGAGTCACTATGACCATCTTATTCCAGAGATAAGACTGTCTGCCTAAGATCCTCCCTCCCCGATGCTATGAACATCAGCAAAGCTTTAAGCTTAGATTCGCTTGACCCTAAACCCTGAATCCCCAAGACCACATATCCAAATACAGTCTAGCTTGTCATTTTCTAGATATTTTCTGCAGAAATAAAACCATGCCCCCTTCAACTCATAGACTCACTCCTTTCAATCTATGGTTAAAAATATAAATGCCTTTAAGAGAAGAAATAAATGTACCTGGAGCCAATGACAGAATCCCCCAGGATGACAGAAAAGCCAGAAGCCAGGGTGGAGCTAGGGCCCACATGGACCACACTCAATTAGCATAAACATCTTTTCCTTTTCTTCTCTTATTTCCTTTTGTTGTGGCAGCACCATTGGCTTGTTCCGTCTAAAGAGAAAATATTTAATTGGCGTATTTGCTGAACTATAGATGTATTCAGTATTATTCTTCATCCCATGAATTAAATTAGTTTATTTACCCCCATGCAATTCACTCAGTTCATTTAATTTAATTTTGTAGTTATAATATAGGAAACACGCTAACTAGACTCCTCCCCTTGGGAGGGAAATGGGAAAATGTTTGGGTTCTGAATTAACCAGCAGCGGAGCTGATATTTATAATAAATCATCCATTGTTAGCCATCCCGATAATTACTGTGTGAATGGGCTAAAACAGACATGGGCACATAACAGACACATTGTTGGCCTTGACTGGGGCTTCCTTCTTTGTGCCTAATGAACAATCGAAAGGGGAGACTCAGAGACGATTTCTCTGAGATAGACTCGTTTCTCAGACATGCGCTGAGAACCCACCATGCATCACATTCTAGGCGCTAGTCCCCACCATGCCCAGGCTTCTTGCATCCTGCCTGCATTGCCTTTCTGCTGGCATTCCTTGTACCACATTTGGCCTGCCAGATCTGCGTATGTGTTAACAACAGTAAGCGCACTGCAGTTAAATGCTGTGCCAATCTTCACCATGGTTGGTGTCCCTGGAGGTCTTTCCATCTCTGCTGTCTTCCCCTCCGGCCTCATCCACTCCCGCAGTGAACTCTGGTGCTGACTCAGAGTCCAGTTAGCTTGCCATATGCTTTGGCAGACTGCCCTAAAATGTCACCGATAGAGTTCATCCCATCACAGTGATGGTTAGATGGAACTGTCACTCAGTAAAGGACAACCTGCGTGGCCTGCGGGTGTACTGTGGGGGCAGTTTTGGTGGCTCCAACTGAAAGGGGAAGATTCGCCCTCTGACTGCAGTGCAGATGACAAGACTCCCTTGGAAAATTCGCTCCCACTGGAAAATTCATCTACCCTGTGGCTGCCGATACCTTCACTGATATTAGAACCAGCCTCTTCTGGCTTCCAACTGGGGATCCTCCAGATCTTTGGCCTCTAGCTGAGGCACCCAGTTCTGTGCACAGAGCAGTTACTCCAGCGTGAGACAGGTATTGTTTGACTATTTCAACCATATAGTGTAAACTGATCTAATAAACCCCACCTTTAACAAGCATGTATTCTGTCTGTAGGGTCTGTCCCTCTCTAAAGGACCCTGAGTCATGCGCACCACCTTCCACCAGGGGTTTGTATAACTAAAGTCTGCTAAGTGTGACCAGCACACACCTGGATCAATGGACACACAGGCCGAGGAGGAGGACGACCTGGGCCATTGCTACACCTCCTCTCCCTCCTGCTCTCTTACCTGAAGCTCCACCTCTCTGTGACACCTTCCTCAGTGACAGGAAGGACTAGTAGTGACAGCTTCTGCGGAGGCCCTTGTGCCAAGGCTTAATGAAGGCCACAGAGTATAAAGGGTGGAATGGCAGAGCAGGTGACAGGAAGCTTCCAGCAAAATGTGCCACTTCCTGTTTGGGCTTCACACCCTTCATTGCATCACAAGGTGCTGGAAACTGAAGGGTTTTTTTTTGTTTGTTTGTTTGTTTGTTTTCCTCTCATTTTGTGTTGGGATTCCAGGCAACAGCACAGTGCTTGAGCAAAATCGTTTTCTCTTTTACAGTATACATCCCATAACTCACAGAGATCATTGGAGAATTTGAGATGTTTTCTGAGGTGCATCTGAGCAATAAAAAGGGGAATAAAAGCATCAAAAACCACAGACAAATATCCTTTTGATAGTTTCTAGAAGCTTCTATGGAGAATCTTTCCAGACGTTGGAAAGACTGACTTAGAGGGGACAAATGGAGAATATCACTGAGAAGTTTTGTTTGGCTTTAAAATGCCTTTAAAGATTTCTTTTATTGTACTTTATCTAATTGCGTGTTTTGCCCACATATTCATATGTGCATTGTGCGCATGCCTGGAGTCCTCAGAGATCCAGAGAGGGACTGGAGTCACGGACAGCTGTGAGGCACTATGTGGGTGCTAGGAGTCACGCCCAGGTCATCGCAAGAGCAGCTCATGACCACTGAGCCATCTCAGAGCCCTTTTTTGTTTGGGTTTTTTGTTCTATTCTGTTTTGGTTTGTTTGTTTTTCAAGACTGGGTTTATCTGTGTAGCCCTGACTATCTATGAACTATCTCTGCAGACCAGGCTGGTTTCAAATTCAGAGATCTGCCTGCCACTGCCTCCCAAGTGCTAGTATTAAAGGCATGTGCCACCAGCACCTGGTTTATTTGTATTTTTAACCTCAATATTTTTCTGTTTCCGCATATTTAACACATATTATCACAATAGACTCTTGATAAGCATGGTAGATAGAAAACGACCATGCCATTGAACAAACACCTAAATGAATCAAACCGGAAGGCTGAATAAGAGGGTTCACCATGGGAATGGCTTGAGGGAGGACAGTAAAGAAAGGATGAGTATTGTCCACCTTGTCACTAAATAAGTAAATAAGAAAAGTAGGAGATGTTCGTTGTGGGAGCCTAAGTGTGTCCTGCTCCTCACTAGTCTGCGGTTGGAGGTCTCCTCTGACCTTCAGCTGTCAATCAAGAATTACACCTGTGATGAAGACCCTCTTCTGAGATCACATAGACTCTGTTGATTTATTTTCTAGATTTTATACAACATGCAACATCAATTTTATGTTGATAGGGAGTATAATTTTTGAGAATTTTATGCATGAATACCATATTTATATTGTTCCACCCTTCCCTCTCCTCACTCCAACTCCCCCTGTGTTCTTACTCTAGTCCCTCTCAAATTCATACCCTCTTCTTCTGTAATATATCACCCCATATAGGTTTTTAAAAAAACAAATTACCCCTGAAAACTTGAAGGTACTAAGGATTTGTCAGTCCCTCAGTCCCTCATCGAGATCAGGGGACGTGGTTACCTTTCTCACTGCTGTGGCAACATACCTTAAAATCAAGGCAAGGAAGGATGGGATTTTTAGTTCAGACAGTTTGAGGGTTCAGCCCACAATAGCAGGAAGGAATTACAGCAAGAACATGAGTCAGCTGGTCCCATTGTGGTCAGTAAGGAAAAAAATGACACTTCCTTCCCTGGACCTTTCCAAACAGTTCCAGCAGCTAGTCACCAAACATTCCAATGCATGGCCCTACCAGGACATTTCACATCTAATCCCCAGCCGATACCTGTCTGTGCCATGAAAAGACAGAATCCCGAGGAGGGATATAGATGCTTTCACTGGGGAGAAAGAAAGTCACAGGGACGTGAGCTCAAGGTCAAGCATCTGACTGGTAAGCAGGGCCACAGGAACCCCGCCTTAGCTTAGGGCTCTCAGAGCAGGACATTGGTCCTCCCAACGTTGTAGATCTGTTAAGAAGCAGGAATCAAGGGAAGATTTGTAAAGAAAGATTCTTCTTCCCTAGTATCAAATGGTGAACTTCTAAAATACAGGAACCAAACCAAACCAGAGTTGATAAAACTGCAAGCCCGGGGGCGGGGGGGGGGGGGGAGGAAGGGCTGACATCAGATGCAAGGGAATGTCTCTAAATGCTCTGACATCACCTGGCTTGGATTACGACAATTGCTTAAAGAACGAAGGAAAGCTGTCCGGGGTCCTCACTGTGAGGACATCTCCAGAGAGGATTGGTTGAGAGGTGAAGCCCCCGGCTTCACATTGGTGGCACCGTCCCACTGAAAGAGCGAAAACAGAGCCAGTGAGTACAGGCCTTCTTCCTTTCTACCTTCTACCAACCGTGACATAGCTTCCCTTCACATGACCTCTCCATGACAGGCTGAAGACTCTGAAGTGATGAGACAGAATAAACCTCCCTCCCATGCCTCGTGGTCCTGAGGTGTCTGAGTTCAGTGGCAAGGTGCTGACTCACACGGAAGATGGGTCCTGGAGCTGTGAGGAGTGGTGCCCTTCGGATGATGCTTGGAACGCCGCAGTTGGAAAACATTTCAAACCATTCTGTGGGAGAAATTTGGAAAAGTGGGGTGATGTTGACTAGAGAGGTCTTAGAAAGCCTGAGCAGGGTTCGGTCGGCAGTTCTGGTGAGAGTCTTGAAGACCGCGCTGCAGACAGGAGTGCAGACAGCGAAAATCCACCTAAGGGGTTCCCCACAAGAACAAGGATGCAACCGGGAAGTGGGCGGAAGGACATTCACGTCATGGTGCTGTCAAGAATGCTCCCTACAGTACTGACTTCCCAGTAGGTGGTGCTTCTGGGAGGGGGGGGGGCGATGAGGCAGGAGATTGTAAGAATGGAGTGATGGCAACTTCAGGAAGTGCCGTTGGGAATATATGCCACTGAGAAAAGCCACTGGCAGCTGGCAGAGCCAGGCCAAGAAAATATCATGTAGGATGGAGCTGGCAAGGTCACAAAATTGTGGTCAAGACCTTTGGAGCTCCCTTCCTACCCATGTGTGTCCTGGAGGACAGACATTGTGAAATAGGACACAGTGTTTGTCCAGGGAAGGTCTTTCTGTGTTATGATCAGCCTCTCCTGCTAGTGTCCCTATTACTTTCCTCTAGGATTCTGACGTTTTGTCATTGTATGCTAGAAGCTCATAGCTTAAAAGATTACAGGGGCTCACGGCTATAGGAGACTCTGCACTTGAACTTTTGAACTATGACCCACAGGCCACAGGGGATTGGCCACAATGCCGAGAAGCCTTGCTCTGATCTCTGTGGCTGCCTTGCTAGCTCGCCCATGCTCAGTGTCTCAAATTTCTTTGTATAGCATTTGTTGGGAGAAAGGGTGCATTCCACAGCACCGGTCTAGAGGTTCAGGGGCAGCTTGTAGGAGTCAGTTTTCGCCTTCCATCATGTGGATCCCGGAGATGAAACTCACATTTCCAGGCTTGGCAGCAAGCGCCTTTCCCCCCTGAGCCATCTTGTGAGCCCATATCCCAGTTTTTTCATGTTGTATTATCCTCGCTCTTGAGCACTGCTTGGGAAGACCAAAGAATCGAGGCTTTTCCCCTCTTGGATGCTTCCCTTTATGGTTGCTCTTCTGGAGTACAGTCCTGCAAGGGAAATCCCATGTCAATGTGGTTTTCATTTCTTTTAGGAAGCTTAGGTTTTGTGTTTTTCCTTTGAATTTCCTCCTATATTATGTGGAATTTTCTTCTCAGCTGTTGCACGTGACCCTTTTCTAGATGGCACAGCCCAGTGCTTGGAACAGCCACACACCCCTGTGGCTGTTACTGCTCTTCCTCTTCTGGGGAGTGGGGGAGGGAGGTACCCTGTCTCTGTCCCTTCCTGTCCTGGATCCTTTTGACCTTTTGCCACTATGTCAAATCTTCCCTCCGTCAGCATAGAGACCTGCAATTTTTAAGGTGCTATGTTTGTTTCCAGGATGAGTTTTGATACCAGGAGATTCCCGACTCCTTGTACTGCTCTCCAGAACAGAATCCTCCCCAGTGCTTCTGTCTGCCTCTCCCGGTTGTTCTTTTGGAGGAGTTAAAAACGCTTTGCATTCCCTTAAAGGTTCTCTAAGAGCCTCTCCCCTCCTGGGTGCGGACTTCCCTTGCTGTCTTGTCTGTCATCCCTGTCAGCTCTGCTGTACTGTGATTCTTGGTTACAAGGTTGTCATTGTCCCGGAGTACCGGTCTTTTCTGAGTTCCAGAAACTACCACGACGTCAGCTGTGTCTCCATAAAGTAGGTTTTCCATGAGTTTCCATTAAGCTCCCTTGTGACAGAGTGGGTTGATCTCAAAGCAGTCTCTAGACTCATGGAGGCTCTGGATCCTGGCATGTATAGAAGGCACCCCTCAAGGCCCAGTATGAGAACTTCAGCCACACCCTGGGGAGGCTAGGTGAGGAGAAACACAAGCAGGAAATAGTGGGGATGGTGGAGCCCTCAAATCCCTGTAGATATATGGCATCTGTGTATCCTTAATTCCTGGGTGAACTTCCTCAGGTCCAGCATCCTCTATTGGACATCAGTTACTCCATCCCTGGCTATCACAGGTACCTTTCTTTCCGGGATCTGCCTTGGTCCCTGATGCCTGGACCTTGGACCATCACATGCTTGCAGACTGCATGTTAGTAGACCTAAATATTATTTCCCTGCTTCCACACATACTTAGAGAAGTGATGGGAAGGCTTATTCAGGAATCTTCCTTTTGTTCAGTACCGGCAACCAAGTCTAGGGTCTGAAGCATGACAGGCCACTACAGAGCTATGTCCTCAGCTTGATCTGACTTTTTCTTAAACCCTTTTTATTTTGAAACAGAGTGTCATTAAGTTGCACACACTGGATTGAATTTGTGATCCTTCTGCCTCAGCATCTCAAAATGGCTGGAATTACAGGTCTCGGTCACCAGGCCAAACCCAAATATCATATCAACCATAATGAATGGAAATGCACGTTGTTTTGTGAACACAGTTGAAGGGACCTATCCACCTCTTTCTACATGCTGTAAGTGAGACAGATGTTCTGGAAGCTGCAGAGTGTCTAAAATAGAGGGAATAGCCACTCATCTTCTTCCACGTGATAGGAAAACCTCACAAATTCAGTCAATGAGAGGAATGAAGATTAACTAAGGAAACACAGATTGCCGTGGACATCAGTGCTGGGAGAAGCTCCGCAAGAGAGGGGATCTAGGATAATAACCCTGGAGATGCAGCCAATGCAGCATCCTCTTGGGGTTCCGAGAACACATCTGTGCACCGCAGGCTGAGAAGAGCCCTGCTGTAAGATACTGACCTCACTTTTTTTAGCCTCATATTTACAAAACACTCATCATCAAAGCCTCTTTAATACAGCGACTAAGGGCATGCAAGAGTGAACACACGGGGCACTCATTAAAGAATCATGATTTTCTCAAAAGACCAAATCATGCTAAATGGGTCCTTACTGATCCCAGAGAGTGTACGAGGAGAGACGTCAGCTCATCATCGCTAAAAACATCCTCTGCACAACTGCATTAATGGAACTGCAACCCAAAACGGACTTATCTTACTTCATAGCAGATCATAAACAAAATCGTTTCTCACACTTCAGATTCCTGAAAAGGCCACCCAGTGGGGGTGTTGAATAAGCCTCGTACTAAATCTTTCTTTTTATTTTGGATTTGTATGTATGTTTGTGTGCCGTGGGTGAGTGAGCACTCATGGAGGCTAGAAGAATGAATTGTTAGATGCTCAGGTAGCTGCAAATGCTGGGCTTGGGTTCTCTAGAAGAGCAGCAAGTGTCCTTCGCTGCTCAGTCATCTCTCCCGACTTGAAGAAGTCCTTTAAGAAATGGGTTTCTGTGATTGTTATGAGAATGAATTCTAACTTATCCATTCCCTTGTGTATTCTGTAGAATAGAAACGACACCAGCTACAGCAGGACAGAGATGTCTGGCCGCTCGGTGGATTCATATTTCCTTCTTTCTTTGGTCACCGCACCCACCTGGTCCTGGAATCTGCTGAAGGGCAACCATGCATATCGCCTTGGGAAGTAACCCTCGCAAGCTGTAAAAGAAACTCTGCCTCTGAGACCCAAACCATGTCTTACACATTACAGCTCCAGATGACAGCTCCCAGCACTTTGGAGCCAGAGAAACATCTAACAGGTCATGTAACTAGAAAGTCTCAGTTTAGGAAGTATAGAGACAGGTTCAGAGATAACCCAAGCTTTCCAGAGACCAGAGGCTGGTTGGTGACTAGATTCTCACAAAACATGATGCCTCCTTTCGGGAAGAAAAGGGAGCCTTAGAGCTGGCAAGACACTCTGGATTTACAAAAGAAGGAATTTGAAAACCTTGCCCTTCTTTATTTAGATCTTAAAACACCAAGGAAGGGGCCTAGACACATGCTGCCTTCACTAGGGTCACAAGGCCCTCTCGAGCCTCTCTGAATGAATGGGAGCTCCACAGTGTCTCAAAAGGGCCACAAAGAGATGGAACATTTGCTCCATAGCAAATGCCTCTGTCACTTAGCTGTTTTCTGTCTGGAAGGATGAGAAATTGTCGGCATCTGTCCTAAGAAGGGGCACATGCTTGGGTGTTTCTGTCACCTGGGAGGCGATCTCCAGGTCCGCCTACCACGTGTACATGTGAGATGTCTCTGCGTATTTTTGGAAGGTTTTCTTAAGATGGGGACAGTCAGAATATTTTTACTGCACTGTAGGCACTGTTTCATGTTGAAGTGTGAGGAAGGAAGAGAACGAGAAGGAGGTCTAAGACCGTAGATGAAAACGGCGAATGTCTTCCTGGGCCTGGAGAGCAAGTGTGCTGGACTCATGAAATCCAGGAGTCTCTCTAGGCGGTCCCATCTGGACCTGCCAAAGGCACAGTAGTGAGCATGCTGGAAAGAACCCTGAAAGGGCTTAAAGAAGAGAGATTTCAACAAAGAACACAGGAAAGCCAAGTCATATAAGGTGGGGTCACATGAAGAGTCCCACAAAAGGGGCTGGAAAGGAGCCTGTTCTCAGCTGGGGACAGCCTTCAAAGCAGAACCTCAAGTGAAAATGGAGTACCATGAGCAAAAGAGCTTTGAGATGCTAAGTTTATCTCTTCCCATTGACTCTGGTGATAGACACAAATTTAAATATTAGTTCTAACCACATGCGTTGGCACTCCATTAAACAGATAAGGAAACAGAGTCACCTAATTCATGAACAATGGAGGTGGGGCTTGAATCTGTGTCTTCTCAGGCCACATCTGTGGTACATTCTACATATGTGAGCTAAAACCTGGTGTGGGGCCGGGGCTGAGCAGTAGAGAGGGGGAGCTGACGTTTGGTGGGAAGATGGCTGTCAAAGCATGTAAGGTGGGATTGTGTAAGAGCAAAGACTCAGAGAGTTACAAGATTAGACCTTTATTTTATTTTAACTTGGTGTTCCCAACCCATTAAAAATGTAGAAATACACAGAGAAGCCCTGTATCAAAAAAAATTGTAGAAATAGTCTCAACCTGGGGGTGTCAAAACCAGTTCTGGGTTAGATTGGCCAATAGCTCTCCTGACCAAAAGAGAGATAAGAAGTCACTAGAAGGATACCAAATCATTCCAGATAAAGAGAGCTATGGCCCCGGGCTTGAAAGAAAATGAAAAACAGAGTCAATGTTATAGAGTCTTCAAGACGTCAGGGAGGTCCAACAGCTGCAGGGTGGGGCATCTGAGCGAGCTTGCCAGTGTCTCAAGCTGAAGTTGATCTTTCTCCAAGCTGCTGCCTTCAAGGTCTTTCCTTTCCAAGCCCAGTGGCAGGGGCTGGCAGCTAACTGACTGTCAGTGAAAACTAGAAGACAGTGGGAACTGGAGAGTGCCTAGCAAGGCAAGAGGAGGCAGGAGGACTCGGCCAGGCCACACATGCAGAAGACCAGCAGATGTGTGCATGCTGGCCACGGACCACCCTGTGAAGGGAAATGTCCAGGGAAGCTCTGACACCAACAGAGCATGTGTGATGCCAAGTGGCACAAGCTGTGGACCAGCCTGTCCCGTTGTGGAGACCAGCATGTTCCATGCACCACTTTGTAGTTCTCCCAGATCCTATTGGCCATTAGAAGACAGTACTACAAGATGATGTGAGAGAGACAGCAATGCTGTTTCTCACTGTGCTGCATCCTGGGCAACATCCTGGCAGGAAAGATCCTTATTCTACTCAGCCTTTTTCCTTATCTGCAAAACAAAGATGTGATGACCACAAGATGGGAAGAAGGAGGAGTAATGGTATGGGAGATCCTTCTGTCTTTGTGTTGCTTTTATTAGTTAATGAATAAATATCTGGCTTGGTCTATGGCATAGAAGGAGGAAGGTGGAGTTAGAGCCACCTCCAGAGTTAGACATGCTGTAACTTTGCTGGTAAGTCACTGCCAGTTGGCAATACACAGATTAATGGGAATGGGTTAATTATTATGTAAGAGTTAGCCAATAAGAAGCTAGAGCTAATGGGCCAAGCAGTGATTTAAATAATAAAGTTTCTGTGTGATTGTTTTGGGCCTAAGCTAGCCGGGCAGCCGGGAGGAACAAGTGACCCTTCCTTCCAACAGAGTGAGCCAAATCTGAGATGAGTACCTGTCCTCTGGAAAGTTACCCATGTCATCACATAAAGAAAGTGTCCTGTTTGGTCATTGACTGTGCACAGAGCAAATGAATGACAACTCCAAGTCCCTGCATTCCTTTCTATGGAAAAATGAAGCTACTTTTCCTTCCCATCTTTGGTAACGAACAGAATAAGATAAATTTACTTAGATTACTTTGCCAAAGCAGAGGGGTTCCCATCTGGTTGAAGGGTGACAGTAACACACCAAAGGGGAGCTGCTCTTTAGATGTCCTGGAACAGTGTCACTCAGAAAAGAAGCTGGGGGTATAGTTTGCATCATCAGGACCCTGTTTCTGGGACCTATCACTATTTCTACTACCTTCAGGTGAAAAGCTAGAATTTCAGAAAACTGTGGAAGTATCTCTGCGGTTATATAGTCATCAAAAGGTGTCTGCCTTGTCAGTCTCTGTCCTCCACCAGGACCTAAGCAGCTGTCCAAGGGGACAGTGGGAGAAATTGTCACAGATACAAAGATCCTTGAAAGCCAATCAGAATTCAATGAGAATGACTCACCTTTTCCATGTGCCTCTTCCATGCCTGTCACTTCGGGTAAGATGTTTGATGGTCGTGAAGGGTTAGGCACGTGTCAGAAGACTTGGCCAAGCAGAGCAATCTATGTGGCAGTCCCCTTGGGACTGGAAGGACAGAGCCACTCATGCTGACAGTGGGAGAGAATTCTCCGCTTTGAGGTAAGTGCAAACTTGTCAAGTGACCACAAGAGAGCTGGGTGTCCAATCACATAACAGGACCGAGAATCTGACGAGGGATGAGAGACCCAGGACATCCTAGGGACCATGCCAAGTCCTTGTTTCCCTCAACCTCTCCTAATAGGCCAACTGTAAAGTCCCAACCTTGTTCCACTGGCCACTTGTCCATGACTATAATACTACAGCTTCACATGCTTGAAGTTCATATGCAGAGCTCATAACAACACATGTGTCCCTCCTTCCTTAAAGAGGACATATTCCAAGGACTCCAGAGTGTTCAGTAGCCATATATAGTATTGATCCTTCTACACACTGTTTTACTTATCCATGAATGCCTATAATAAAGTTAAATGCATAAATTAGGTCCAGGAAGAGATTAGCAAATGACTATCAACAAAACAGAACGACTCATGGTATACCGTAATAATGATTTCACCTTCACCCTTGCAACTGAAGGAGGCTCATTTCATACCTCTTATGGATAAATAATTGTCGGCGCTGCAACACTCATACACAGGGGCCAAAATTAAATAAAACAAGGATGACTTAAGCAAAGCATTGTGATATCAAAAGGCCTATCTCATAACCTGACTCCTAAGTCACTGATAGGCAGGCTGTATATAGAGAGCATATAGAGAGAGCAGATACTGTGCACTGGTTATTTATTGGGTGGGATGAAGCAAGAGCATTCATGACTGCACTATGCTGGGCAGAACAATGTTGAATTTTCAGTGTATCAGTTGCTTCTAGACTTTTCCATTTAATGATTTAGGTACCTGCTGAACTCTGGATACTGGAATGGCAGAAAATGAATCTGTAGGTGAGAGGTGGGGTGCTTCCCATGGCTAGGTAAGTTAGAGGACACAGGGAAATTTGTATTTCTCTTCTAAGACTTATTCCTTGGATGGTTTAGGGTACACAGGAAAGAAGATTGGCCCCCAAACTCCATCAAATCCTAGACTGATTTATGACTAATGAGTTACTACAAAGCTCAAAGAACTCATGGGAAAAAGCCAAGATGGGGAAAGAACATAGGGGAGACCTATCTAGGTCTCACAGAAGCATCTCTGAGTAGCTCACACTCTGTTGAGACTTGATCCTGGCATGGGAGGTGGCCACAGGCAAAGTTGCCTTCTGGGCAGAGGAAACAGGTCAAGTTTAGGAGATCACAAGCTTAGGAGATCACAGAATATTAGAAAGACAGTGGGATTCTATCATCTCTATCAAGGAGAGGAAGAGGGAGGAGAAGAAACTTGGACCAGGGATGCAAGCAAGAACCTGAGCAGCTGGCTCTCCATGGAGATACTGGGTAGTTTACACTGAGAGTATAAGGAGGTCAGAATATTTAAAGCCCGGGAATTAGATCATGTGACCAGACTTCTGGGTATGAAGCTATTGTTACTACCCTGTGAGATATGTTTGGGGAAAACACAGGATCTAGGGATAGGCAGTGGGCTACAGGTATCAATTAACAGGCACAGGTGGTGGAAACAGGAGGGGACAGTGGATGTAGAAACGGAACAAGTGAGAGGGACTTAGGAGGTGACGTCCATCAACTGGAAGATGCGTGTGTGGGGGAAAGGAAGGCATGGGGGCTGATATCAGGTACTGAGTCTGGTGGCTGCTGCACAGATACTTGTTCCCAACAGAAATACTTTGAGGGAGGAAAGAGAATCACAGGGCTCATGAAGTGAAAGAAATGGATGGGCTGCACACTTGCTGTGGAGAAGAGACCATCTTTGGTAGAAGCTTCTTCCAGTAAAGATGGAACCCCAGAGATGCAGTTTCTCTGAGTCATCATCCATGCTGGGGTGGGCTCTCACAGGACATGTTTTTGTTGACAGCTGGATGAGGAGGGCTGGAGGCAGACCAACTGTAAGCTCTTCCAAGTACTGGCAGGTGCTTTGTCTGCTTCTGTTGCTATGCTACCTCCTTGTCTTTCAGTACATGGCCAGGTGAACATCTAAGGATGAGTCTGGAAAGATGTTCAGTTCTGACCCCCCACCCCCACCCTGCCATGAAATGTCATAAGGAAAACATGAGGTGGGAGGTCAATGTAGACGTGGAATTCAGGATCAAGGGACAGAAGACAGATGCTTGCTACTTGGAGCTATCAGGATCAATAATATAGCCACTAACAGGAATTAGAGGAAAAAGAAGAGGAGAAGAGAGGGAGAGAAAGGGAAAAGGAAGGAAAAGATGGTGAGAAGAGACAGCACAGGGCGAGAGCTAAGAGATAGAGAGAGGGGGGAGCTAACTTGAGAGAGTCTTGAGTTGGAGGTTCAGACAGGAGACCTGATGAAGGTCAGGACTAGTCTAGAGCTTGAAGCCGAGAGGATTACACTGATGAGAACGGGACACCATATCAAGACACACTACACAAGAGCTTAATGAAGCTTTGCCTCTGGAGGAAGCTGTTAATAAGTACATCATCTATAGTCATCCTTAAATTAACACAGCTGAACAAGCTAAGAGTAATTTATGGAACATTGCCATGGTGCCAGACACCTTATAAATATTATCCGTAAGACTGACACGGGATCAATTGCTTTCATTGGAAAGGCAAGACGCTAGCATCTCAAATACATTATTTAATCTTGACAACAGCCCAGTGGGGTGGGTACCGTCATCAGTGGTTTTCAAATCAGAAATCCTCTACAATATCAGAGGACTCAAGAGACTCAGCTAAGCTCACACAGCCAACTGGTATACCCGGAATGAAAACCCGGTTCCCTGGTTCTTCCTTGACACTCTTCTCTTTGCCAATGCCGGGGAACGAAAGAAAAGAGGAGACAGAGGTGTCAACTGTGCAAAGGCAGACGGGCTCATCCCCTCGTGGCTGGATAAACAGTACTCTCTGAGCCCATCCCTTCTTGCCCAAAGTTGTTCTGAGCCTAGTTATGGTGACCTCATAAGCGCCCCTGGCCTCTGCTAACTTCTGCATAAAGTCAAACTAGCTACCAGAGAGCTTCCTCAACTGATTTATGGATGTATTTGCTAGGCTTTGGTCATAAATCTCTACCCCCAGGACATTTCAGCTGTGGTATTTATTGACCAAAGACAACTTGTGTTAAAAAAAAAATCTTTTGAGATTTTGCCAGATAATCACTATGGGATATTTGAGAAAACACAGTGTCCTTGGGTAAATGAAATGCTGCAAGCAGTTGGTCTTGCTAGTGGGGAAAATTCCTTTCACCTCAACTGTTCAACTGTTTTATTGCCCTTTTTGTGTTGTGCTGTTTCCACAGAGCAGGCAGAGTTTTCATATCTGTCTCTTTCCCACCTCACCTCACAAGCTCATCAAGGGAAAATGGAGATGAGGGATTGTCAAAAGACCTTTCCCCCGGGGCGCAGGGAAGTTTGGATTCCTTTGAACCAGAACTGCAGGCCAAATGTGTCTCAGAAGCCGTCAGGTGGCAGAACACCTGGGTAAGAACAATGAAATATGGATGCTGTTGGCGACGAAAACTGCAGATATGAATATGTGCAGAATCTGATACCGACGCCTGGTTCTAGTACGAACAAGTTAAACTTTAGAAAGCGCTATTGGGGGAAAATTGAAAATGTCCATCAATTGTTCCACGTGTGTCAGTGCTTCTGTGCCTTTGTGTGTGGTGTGGAAACCCTGGAGACATACTAAGGGCCAGTATTAATGGTGGATCATGCTACAGCACGATTGTGACCTAAGAGTGTACCCCAAGCTTTCACAGATAGGAGAGTTAGAACACAGTATGACGAGATTGAGCATGATGGGATGTTTTTGTTAGTTTTATTTAGTTATTTCTGATAGGATCCTCCCGGGTAGCTTCGGAAGGCTTGGAAATCACTCTGTAGACCAGGGCTGACTTTGAACTCACAATTCTGGCTTTGTGCCTCGAGTTCTGACAAGGGTGATGGTGCTTTTAAAAGGTGGAGCCTAGGACATCATCAGTTTCTTGGTTGCCTTCCCCTTGGAAGGGCTTCAGATAATTTCTGTGGGACCCACTCATGTTCTGACTTCTTGTTCTCAGCGTGTGAGCTCGGCCATTCACATTTGCTCCTACTATGTGATGCCAGACCCAGGAAAGTGTTTACCCAAGTCAAGTTTATGCTGCGGCATCATGCCTTTGGACTTCCAGGAGTATGAGCTAAATAAACCTCTTTTCTTTATAAGGTCACCCTTCTTCAGGTATTTGTTATAGTAATGGCAACATAAGACAACCACCCTTCTCTATTGTTCCTAGTTGTAACACCATAACGTCAAAGAAATGTTCCAGAATTTCCTAAGTCTATGAAGCTCATAAATTGTAAAAGAGAAGCTGACATTTGAGCATATGGAAAACAGAGTCAGTGAAAACACTGGTGGATTGGAGAGCGGGTATCTCCTTTGAAGAAGGTGTTTGTTCCTTAGGTCCAGGTTCCTGTGCCTGTGTTCACTGTCTGATCATCTTCTGGGATCAGGATGAGCCTTATTTTAATGCTTCTCACCTACATTTTAAATGTTTATTTCTATTTAAAAAAAACAGCATAGAGGCCAAACAAAACGCTGTGTGAGCCGGAGCTGACCAGGGTCATCAATTCAGCCATGACCAAGACACAGGCTTGGAATCTGAGGCCTTGAGAAAGCAAAGAGACCCTCCCACATCCCACGTCAGGCTTAGCGGCAGCTCTAGATGCCTTTATTCTGATGTCCTTTGACCTTGTACTCTCCCGTGGTGTGGTCCCTGACTTCCACCCCATGTGTAGTGGTTATATGAGGATTGATGTTTGCTGTGACGCTTGCAGAAGGCAAACCAGCAGCAGTTTACTGAGCATCTGTTGCCTCCACACAGTAAAGTTTAGATCTCTGCTCCCTAGTCTCACCCAAACTTCACTTGAGATGCTCGCTGCCTTGAGTTTCGCTCCTCAGGTCATAGAGGTCAAGGTGCCAGTGCACAGCTTTTCTCCTGATAAGTGACAGATCAGGGATTCAAAGCCATCTCTTCTCACTCTGAGATGCCCTGCTGACTTCTGCCTGAGCTGTCTGTCTCCAGGACAGGAGTGGTACCACCCACCTGTAGCAGCTTCTTACTGAGTTTGCCTGGGCGCTTGTCTGGGCTCTCCTTAGCTTACCAGGCCTGCACACTCCAAACCCACTAGTATTCCAAGTGTTTCATCTCAATGTTGCTGGCTTGTATCAGCCCCACCCTTGACTGGGATGGGGATCCCACATCTCTATACAGTGTGTCCTCGATGGCCAGATTGATGTTCCACTAATTGTCCCTCAGAGTGCACAGAGTCTGTTCTCGGGACAGTAGTATGAGGCTTCCCACCAGACGTGGACTGTGCCCCACACCAACCCAGCAGAAGTCACACCCTAGGTGTTAGACGAAGACAACACTTACTCCATCACCCATGTTACCCAGGTCCAATTGCTTCTGAACCCATGTGTATTTATGCTGAAATATCCCAGAGACTGGCCTGCTTCAACTCAGTGCCCCTGCCATCTCAGCAACCCTATCCCTACCACCTCTGGTCTGTATACCTCAGAGCCCTAGATGTGCCTGCTAGGATTTTATCCGATGTGTTCTCCAGACTTCAGTCAGGGTGACACTGTGGCATGACAGCAACATCACAACTTTAAATACTAAGTCTGGTTGAGAAGACATCCCAGTGAGGTGCTTGTCTTGCGAGCATGGGGCCCCATGCCTAAATTATATGGGTGCGGTAGCATATACCTATAATCCCAGCACTGGAGAGGTAGAGACAGGAGGATCCTTGGGCATCACTGGCCAACCAGCCTAAGCTATGGGGAAGGTTCCAGTAAGAGATCCTGTCTTGAAAAAAAAAATGTGGACAGTACCTGAAGAATGGCATCTGAGATTGACCTCTGAGCTACATATGCACACACACACACACACACACACACACACCAACCTGTACACATGGGAATATATATATATATATATATGGGAACACATTTGTTTGTTCCCATGTGCGTGCATGTGCACGTGCGTGAACAGAGTTATATGCTAGGAAAGTTCTGGAGTCATCTTGTGCCCGTACTGGTATCATAGTTAGGATAATGCCCACCTCCCTAGCAACATTTGTCTTTCACAAGGAAAGGGTGGCGTTGTTCACGCCTTTCATGGGTGAGTGAATTTCTTTGGCTGGAAACTCGCTGCTGTGCCCAGAAGACACACAGCTCTTTCATTTGGGAAAGGCTTTGTCTCAGACTCATAAGCCCCACATCTAGTCCAGCCACATGCTAACATGTGTGTGAGATTTGTGGTCTTTATGTCTTCAAGTGAGGTTGAGTTCTTTGTTGGGAGGGGTGTGTGTGAGTGTGTGTGTGTATACATGTACATGCATGCATTACGTGTACTTGTGCAAGCATGTTGCATATGTATATGTGCAGGGGGTATTCATGTGTGGACATGTGTGTGTATGAACACACTTGCCTATGTGCATATGTGCACAGACCAGAAAAGGGCAACAGGACCCAGGTGTCCTTCTCTATCACTTCACATTATTCCCTTGAGACAGAGTCTCTCACTGAACCTGGAGTTGGAGGGACTGTTTGATTGGTTGGTTGGTTGGTTGGTTGGTTGGTTGGTTGGTTGGATTTTTTTTCCCAGCTAGACCTAACTGGGTAGCACACCCCCAACAATCCTCCTGTATCTGTGCCCATTTCCCAGTACTGAAGTTACAGGTACCCAATTCTTTTTTTCATGAGTATTGAAATTTTGAGCTCAGATTCTCATGAGCCAGTGAGTCATCTCTGAAGCCCTATGTATTTTTAAACTTAGATTTCATTTTGCTGTCGTGCCAAGCCCATTATTCCCATAGATGGGGACAGTGTCTACCGAGCATGACACCCACCTGACCTGTCACACATCCATCAGAGTTGTCAGAATGTCACACTATGCGTGTTTTGTCTGCCCACCCCACGGACTACCCCACGCTAAACCCAAGCTCTGCTGTTACAAATTAATACATTAATCTGGGTGACTTGAACTGAATTATACTCTGAGTAGAAAAGAATTAATGTACCTGTACCCCAGCCAGGCTATGCCTGGCAGCTGTGACTCACAACCTGTGGGTTGGCTGAGGATGATGAAGGAAGAGGTCCTAGCCTGTCCCATGTGTTCGCACGCGTGATTCATTGACCATCCACTTGACTTTGTAGATAGGTGGTACAGGTCTAATGAGTTTGCTCAGGAGTGAGCGGTCCCCCGTGCCACACCAGGAAGATGGACAGCGGGGCCAGACAGAGGTGCTCATCATTACTGGCAATGGCTCTGCCATTACTGGGCAACCACGTAATTAAGCAAACAAGTCAGAGAAAACTCGCCACCTCCTGGTGACGCCTCCTCTGTCCCTTTCCAGAGGAACAATGCGTTTGAGTAACCTCTTAATGCATCTCTCACTCTCTCCGATACACTGGATAATTATTTATTTTGTTGTCTAATTAGTTAATTAGGCTGGTGTTGCGTTTTAAGTTGAAAGTCCTGTTGTTTGGGTACTAGAAAATGGCTTTTTGTTTGTTTTGGGTTTTTGTGTGCTTTTTTTTTTTTTATCAGGGTAATGGAGTCTTATTAATTGAATGGCTGGCTCTGGGTGAATCTGCCCCAGGGACGCAGTATGGATTTTCCAGGAATAAATTGAAGCATTAGCAGAGAAAGGTGGCGCTCAAAGTGAAAGTGCCTGGGCGCAGGCAGTCTTAGTGGGCAGTTTTCATTTTCGTTTCATTTCTGTGTTTAGGTGGCAATTTACAGTCCGCACGGCTGCTTGTCTAGCGCAGCTCATTCAACCCAAACTGAAGAGGATTCCCAGGGAGTTCCTCTCCTGCTCATTTGCAGATGGGGCTGCTGAGGATCTGGGGAGTCCTGGGCTGCTCTTGTTCCTCTGTCCTGTGCATAGTAGAAGCCAGCAGTTAGGAAGGGAGGGAAAGATGCAGGAGAGAGGCTGTAATGGGTGCTCTAGAGAAGTTTCAGGTGTGAACTCCAGTTCCTTCACTTTTTTTATTCAGTTCAACAATTAACAGATACCAGCCCAGCATCTGCCTGGTTCCAGGAACCAAGCAAGGCTCTGTGAAGACCCAAAGATGAGTACATGGGTTCTGTGCCCTGGGGTGATTTGGGTGCCTGGCATGCCTCTAGATGCCAACAAACCACTCTGTCACAGACTGCTCACCTGGAAAGACCATGGTCATGGTGAGGTGGACCGTATGTGAAGCCTCAAACTGAGTGTGCAACCTAGTGGGGCCTTAAGAAGGGAGTTCTTGTGTGTGAACCCCGACACTCTCCACACAGGGCCACATTGTGAGAAAAGAGTGTCTAAAGGGATAGGGCAGGGGGTCAAGAAATGAGCTGCAGGGTAGGGAAGACCAGACATGTGTCTTTTACGAATGCATAGGTGTGTGTGTGTGTGTGTGTACACATGTGTGTATGTGTGTGTGACATGAAAGCAAAAGCAAGACTATTTGGGGAGAGAAAAGTGAGCAACAGGAAGAGAAAATGGAGGCTATTGAGGGGGAAAATGTGCAAAGTACAATGATAATTATGTATGACTTCAGAATGAAGTCAATCATTTTGTATTGTAACTTAAAACAAATGTGTGTGTGTGTGTGTGTGTGTGTGTGTGTACCTGCGTGCATTGTTGATGCTCTGTGCCCACAGATCTATAGCAACTTTCCTATCTCCCTTTCAGAACCCTCTGCCACAATGTGTTGGTGACTTGGCCACATGTGGCAGGCCCTGTGGTACAGGCTGGACACCCTGGGTGTCCATCTTCCCTCACCTTATTTTCACATGCTCCATAAAGTTGAGCACACTCACTGTTCAGGGGCATAGCGTAGGATGCAAATACAGTCATCAACAAGCCTGTTTTCCACAGTGCTGAAGCTGAAGCTGGCCATCAAGGTGCTAGTGAGTAATGCTGCCTCTGAGGGCTGTGAGGTGAGCCTGCCCGGGACGCTCTCCCTCGGAGACTGTAGTCTTCCATGTCCGCTGGCACTCATCAGACATCACTTTTGCTCCTCTTACACTGTATTCCTCATCAGCCTGCTGTCAGACCATACCTGAGGCTGCCAACAGCCCTCCCCGCTGCCCACTACCAGCCTCATGCCTCTGCTGCCAACAGGACGTGGGAGTGATGCCTCCTGCAGGTCTTACCAGACCTGAGCCTCCCACTTGGTCTGTTCTGCTCCTCTTTCTTTTATTGCCTTGTCTTGTATCCACCTTTCTCCTACTTACACATCACGTCATGTTGAGTCTTGAGTCTTCACTTTGCTTGTTTTCACTTCTATCACTAGACAGAATAAATGTCACTAGAGGAATATGTACATGACTGGACACCGATTCCCCCAAAGAGATCTGAGAAAGACCGGCGTTATCAAAAGCATGTGAGGGCGAATTTAAACTCATCTCACAGGAAAGGCCGTGGGGAATATACTGGAAGTTTGGTTCGAAGGGGAGACGATTCCAAGGTCAGACAATGAGTATCAAATGGACTGGGGCAGAGGGAGTGGGTGCTGTGCTGCTGCCTTGAGCTGGGGCAAGATTCCTGCAAGGAACAAGCTACTGACTCATTAAATACAAAAAGCAAACAAAAACCTGGACAATACAGTCCGGGGTGGCTCAGTCAGTAAACTGCTGCCATGCATGCGTGAGGACTTGATTTCCATCCTCAGAACACACGGGAAAGGAACTGGGTGTGCAGGAGTGGTCTTGGTATCCTACATGGGATGTACTCACTCATATTTGGTTTCTAGCCATAAATAAAGGACATTGAGCCTATAATTCGTGATCCTAGAGAAGCTAAATAAGAAGGATAACCCAAAGAAAAACATATAGGCATCCTCCTGAATATTAACCTTCATCAGGCGAGGAAAGGAGACAGAGACAGAGACCCACATGGGAGCACCGGACA
>NC_022009.1:42935282-42972893 GCF_000317375.1 Microtus ochrogaster
AATTAATTAATTAATTAAAAAAGAAAAGAAAAGGCAGAGAAAGGCAGATCCCTGGCGCTGAGCAGCCAGCCAGCCTACTTCCTGAGTTCCAGGCCACTAAGAGACCCTATTTCAAAATAGTAATTAATAATTAAAATAATAATTATTGCTGTCGTTACAATAAGAGTGAATGAAGCCCAAGGTTGACCTCTTGACCTCTTGCCATCCCCCACAAACAGTAATGCTTCTAAAGGGGGATGATAAAATAAAATAATGAGAAATAAATCAAAGCAAGAAGACAAAATGAACTCCAAATTTGGAGAAGAGGTCTTGCAGTGGCGTGACCTTGCCCGCACTAGGAACTTTCGTCTGTCTCCGGGGACCTTCCTTGGCTGTCACACTGAGGGGTGGTACCAGCATATACCACTAAGTAAGCCACAGAATGAAGTTCCCTGGCAGGCACAGTCTATCCCAGGAACCACAATAAGACTGAAGTTGAGAACCCAGCCCCAGGAGTGATCACCCTGAGCTGGTGCTGACCAGGATTCTGACATGAGGGATGGAGCTCACTTCACCCTCTCGCCAGAATCTGGTATAAATGGATATTCTCGGCTCTCAACATCCCGGTTAGTTCTGTGGTCCTGGGGCGCAAGTAGGAGCAAGGTTTGTCTTAACAAGCATTGGTGGGAACCCTAGCTAACAACTGAGGTCCACCCTAGAAACACGCTGGGTGACCTCTGAGTTCCCTCTGCCTTGTGAATTCTCTGATAGAGGGAGAAGCCACCAGCGGGTGAAAGGCTGGCCCCTTGCTACACACCTTCAGAAAACGCTGGGAAAAGGGCCTGATTAATTAATGTTTTTAAAGAAGTTAGAGATATAGTGTTTTTTTAATAAGAAAATGAACATAAGTGCAAAACATCATGACTACTCATTATTTAATTTAACGATTTGTGAAGATTCTGTTGCCATAGTGACCAAGCACTATTTATAAAAATTAAGAACATAAAGTATAAATAATAATATTATTACAAGCAGAAGGGACTCGAACCTCTCAATCAGAAAGAAATAATTTCCAGATGGGGACAAAAATTAAAATACTGTGTGCATCGCACATGGGGAAGGGTGATGGCACACTTGCATTCGCTCTGCATGCTGGAGGGGAAAATCAGGTCACAAGGACACTCTGGGATCATCTGTGTGACAGTCTGTAGCTTCGTGTTCCACGGGGCGCACGAGATATGAGCGGATTCAAGAGAGGGTGGGCAGCACTGACAATGGTGTCAGAGAAACCTTGAGCACGTGACATGGTGTACAAAAGACTAAAACCATCGCATGCTGCTGGACCATCACTCACCAGATGACTGTCCAGGTGCCATCTGCACGGTTCCTAGAACCCAGGTAAGATGGCCGGACAGCCCTCACTGATCTGACAGCTGGGCCTGATGAAAGTCTCACCTCAAGAACATCAAGAAATAAGTTCTGCTCTTTTCAGTCTCAGGTGTTCTGTGATAGCTTCATCAACAGACCAAGGCAGTACCCCATGATACCGAAGGCTGAGGGAGGCAGAGAAGTCGAGAAAACAGAGAGACAGAGTTAGTGAAACAGAATCACTCTGCTCAGGGCTCTCCGGCAGCCCCAGTACCATGTGACTAAGCATCTCATTGGCCAGGCTGTCAAACAGAATCCCCACACCAGAGGCACTCAGCTCTACTGTGGGGTTCCAGAGAAGAGACTGAAGCTGAAAACTCAACCATGGCCACCCACGCCAGGAACAGTGCCTGAGCCAGGAGAAGCCAGGTACATATCCCTTAGTAGATAAGACCCTGCTACCAGGCCAGGTCCCTTCCTGGGATGCTGTGAAGCAGTTACCACCAGCAACTGCTAATATTGGTACTCCATCATCATCCTGATTCTACCTACCAACCACCTGCATGTTCTAGCTGCAACCAGCTGGAATGCCCTAAAAGATGGCCCCAGTGGACACCCGTAATGCCAAAGGTAGTTCAGCCATGTTAAGGACCTACAATTAATCAAAGCATTCCCTAAGCACTGAGAGCAAATGTAAGGTTTCCAGAATCTACTTACCTTTGCTCACCGTAACAATGGGAACTACCAGCCTAGGACAAGACATTCCCCGAGCAGGGCCTGTGTAAGCAACTAGACTTGAGCTCCCCAACTTCACTTCTAAAATATTTTGTAGTCTTAAAGATAAGTTTGTTAAGTGGTAAAATCCTGATGTAGACCATTAAATTAAAGAGGCAGTATTTAACTTCTTGCCAGTGTTACCACCAGGCAGAAACCCAATGAAAAGAAGGGGGAGGAGGTTTTAGGCAGGGAGTATGGGGCTTTTATCCCGAGGGTCATCTGGTCATCAGATGGGATGTGTGTGCCGACTTTCCTGGTGTGGGTACCAGAGATGGGAGTCTGCTGAGAAGAGCATCCAAGAGCACACATCTGCCCGGCTTTTCCCTTAGCTTGCTTAGATCATTAATCAAACTGGGATCCAGAGAACTGCCTTATGACTTTTATGACTGTTCTCTCTCATGTCTCATTCTGAGACTGTACTTTGAAGAGGAGAGAGGCAAGGTTTACTTGGTTTATGCTGTTCTCCGTGTCCATTCTCAGCCACGACTGCACAGGACACTGGGGTCTTGGGGTGTTTGGTATAAGTGTGAACCCCAGACTAACAATTCTTTCCTCACCATCAGATCTCCCTCGACTCCTAAAGTGGGAAATCCATCATCAAAGCCACATGGGGAACCTTTCACCCCCTCCTGGTTTCCATCTGCTTCTCAACCTGCTGTACTCACTGCCTCCCAGGCTAACCCTTCCCAGACAATGTCGGCTCCCCTTGCTGGGGAGGGTGAGAAACACTATCCCCCTTGCTTTGAGCTCCCAGAAGCCACCATGGCTTTACCTCTGATGAATACTTTCCTGTGTTCTCTCTTACTGAACTGTAGCCATACCCTGCCACAATCATGCTCTCTGTATCCTACCCAGATCTGAACTTAAGGTCAAAACATCCAAACTGCGTGTTCTAGGTCTGCCCAGAGTTGGGTGAGGGACGGGATTTCTTGGGTATTATCACATCAATGTGTGCCCTGGACACTCAATGTCTAACAGCAAAACTCAAGCACAACCATTATGCACCTATTCCTCCCGAACCCTCCCTGCTCTCAATCAGATCAGGGTCTGTGATTAGTGGCCAGACACGTTTCATCATAACAAAATAAAACTGGAGAAAGAAAGAGAAATCAAGACATTCTAAATTTTGACAGTCGCAGGGATAAATTTCATGTGGTTTGAGGTCAAACCACAGCTCCCAGTATCCAGGGGACCCTGACATTACAGACTCCGAGGAGAAGAGGCACAACCCCTGTTGTGTCCTGCGTGCATTTTTATCGACAGGATTTTGTTGGTATCCTCCAGATGCTTCAGTCTGCCCACCAGCTTGTCAGGATCCACCTTGGGTGGAGAGTAGGAAATTCATCTTTATTTTTGATCAAGGAAAAAGGAGGGGCAGAGGAAGGAAGGTATAGATAGAGTGGGCTTGTTGGCTTGTTTGCATCCTATGAATGAAAATTCATCAAAGGTTAAAAAATGATTCGTTTTTCCATGGAGATACTGCAGGCTCCTTGCCTTGTGTTCAGATAAACATTGATTTAGGCAGATAGTTTATGAATTATACAGTGCTTTTAAAAGTGGGGAGGCAGGGAAAATAGAATATACCGTAGAACTTCCCTTGCTTCCAGCAGATACAAATGAAGGCTTCTGGGTACAGAGGAGAACACCCCTGTACTTGTGATGCCCCCCCCCCACCTCAAAGGCCACTCCTGGCCACCTCTTTTGGGCAACTCCATGTTTAATACCCTGCTTGCTGCTATTTCATCTGTGCATTAGCGGTTGACCTAACCTAAGCAATCAGCTGATTTATACTCTAAGCCAAGAGCTGGGGATAAGATGACGTGCAAGGCATGGGCTGTAGAAGGAGTCAGGAGAAAGAAAAAGAGAGAAGAAAGGAGATGGGGCAGGGCAGTCTAGTTAGGCTACTGGAAATTCTCCAGGGCTGTAGCGGGAAAGATTACAATATTGGGAACTGGTTCTACATGTCAAGGTTACTCATGAGCCAACTGAAAGAATAATGAGAGAATCCAGGGATTAGTGACATGCCGAGTCCCCCATCCCAAATAACCAAGGTGGTGGTGTTAGAGCCAAGGCAACCCAGTGAAACGCGGACACCCAGTAATGCTTTCAGATAGAGGTCAGAGTCACAGAGGGACGCGGTAGAAGTGCGGCTGGAAATGACGCTGGAGAGATGGGGGGAAGCATGCTGGTCTCATCGCGGTCCCATTCTGTCTTCTGGCAGTGAACCCCACGCTAGTACTTGGATTTAGAAGCTGGGAGACAACCAGGTGAAGGAAACCTGGGGTCTGGATGGATAAGTTCCTTTCGAGGACTCAGAGGGGCAGTTTGTGGTCCTTTCCCACTCTACAGGTCAAGGTTCTCTTGGAGCCCGGAGCCCTGAGCCCTCTGCCAAGCGTGAAGCGCTCAGTGAGGCATGGGGTCAGCCACAGACAGGCCACAGAGACGTGTGAGACGTGTTTCTTTGTGTGTGCGGTCTCATCTCACACATTCCATGCTGGTCCTATCTTCACTCCACAGCTAAAACTGACCGTGGGCCTCTGATCCCCCTGCCTCCACCTCCCAAGCGCTGGCATTATCTATGTGCGCCATCGCACCCCGTTGATGTGGGCCATGGATTGAACAGAGTCGAGCCAGCACTCTTCCAACAAAACGACTTCCTCCCCTAAGCCGTAACTGCAGACAACACAAAGATGCCACATTTGACCTTCACTGACATCTCTGCGCATCTCATTTCCGAAATGCTTTCCTATGGTTGTTACTTCTCACAATGGATTTGTTTCTTAAACAAAACTTATCCAATCTGTTTTGTTCTAATCCCTGATCCTATCAAAAGTATGACAAAAAAAATAATCTTTTATGAAAAATTCAAAAACAGCGATTATTTGTGATACCTTTGTCAGATAATTGAGTGAGGATGGTTTTACTGTAACTGTTCTTTTTTAATCTTATTAAAAGAATTCTATCCCCGACACTAAAAGCAAAGATCTTATTAAGTCTTGAAATTCCTGATCTTTGGGAAGTGTTTCAGGAGAGTGAGCCTAGCCTGCAAACATGGAGCCTCGTGGTGGTAATCTACCGAAGTTTCTATTGACAAGAGTTTAGCCACCACCAACACCCCAAATCCAGATTGTTCCAGGCCCCTTTGGCTAAATTGGCGCCTGTGTTACAGACAATTTGTGCTCCGAGGTTTTATCTTGGTCATTACTGCTGCTGCTGCTGATTTGAATATTTTAATGAATGATGTTATTGTCTCTACGCCTGGGGGTCTTTTCAGCAGAGATTGCATTTAAAGGAGGAAAAGAAACACAGAAAAGCAGCTCTAAATACATCAGTGGCCACGGATGAGTCATGGTGACTGTGTCGTAAAGCCAAAGCAGCCGGGTCACTGCCACCAGCCGGATGTGCTAATAAAGGAACCGGGCCATGAAGAAGAGGTGCACAGAGCCGCTGGATTGCTGGAGGAACAGGGTAAATCTTCTTAGAGCCACCAAGTTGTGTCAAAACCAAGGGAAGATGTGGAGATAGGGCATTAAGAGCATGAACTGTGATATTGGAGGGTGCAGAAAATCTCTACTAGCATGGGATGAGCAGTATAATGGGTCTGTTATTTCACTCAAAGGGAGTGTGTTCTGATGTGACCATGGCTTACTATTTCAGTGCCTGTGAGCGTCTCCATGGAGGAAGTGAATCCAGTGGTTAAAGATGGGCGTGTGTCTGGCAACAAGGATTTGAAACCTAGGCCCTTTTGTGCTCTGGTGCTTGCCAAAGAACCAGAGTCGTGATTGACCACGAAGTTAGTGGTGGCTGCTATTGAGAGATGACCCAGTAGATGGCCTCAGCATGGTGGTTTCTACAGGTATTTCAAGACTCTGTCCTCTTACCACCTCCACCTTCCCTCCTGGGATTCCTGTGAGGGGCACATACTACGCCAATTCTTACAGGAGATCTCATGCTCACTATACCGGTTCGTTATTTGACTGTGCATTAAAGGTGATTTGGTAAAGCTTAAAATTCCGGAAACAGTGGTGGGCAGTCAGTAGCGCTGCTTAGTTTCTTTGATGTGTTAAAATACCCTCACAAAAGCAGGCAAGAAAGGTTTATTTGACTTGCAATTCAAAGTTCCATTCCAATAAACAGGAAGCAGTACCTGGAATTAGCTGGACATGTCACAGCCACAATCAGGAGGATGAGAGGGGTGAACGCTTGCACTCAACTGGCTTTCTCCTACCTGGTCAGTCCAGGACCCAAGGCCAGGGGATGACATTACCTACTTTTAGGATGGATCGCTTCACCTCCATTAACTACATCAACACAATCCCTCAGAGGTGTGCCCAGAGGCCAATGATTCCTCTCGGGTGGGCCTGGAGGCTTGTCTCCTTGGTGATCCCAGATCATGTCAGGAACTGTCACAGACTCTGCCAGTCTAATGCTTGCATTTTTAAGGGGGAGGAGGGCAAGTAAGAGCACAAGTCAGAAAGGATTGCAGTTTTTCAAAGTGTTCTGATTATGGCGAATAATGAAGCATATTATGGAGCCGGGGTCATGGTTAAAATTCTGATGTGTGGGCAGAGTCAATAAGAGTGGACAAGCACCTGAGTGACAGGAAGGGAGACATCGTTTACAGACCCCAGGAAGACGAGTCCGGTGGAATGGGCTTGACAACCCATCCTCCAGAAAGATGACAGAGTTGTGGGGAGACACGAAACACCCCGTTTTCCAGAACCTGGCAAGTGCAATCCCTGACGTGGGGTGTGGTCAAGCCCAGCAGAGGAGACACATAGGAAAGGCATATCTGGAACGATCCCAGGGATAGAGCTAGGAAAATACAAGGGGATGGGAGTGAGTCAGAGAACTGGAACCTGTGGATGGATCATAGGCGCAGGCACAGTCAGACAAGCCTCAGTTCAATCAGTTCCAGGGCATCGCTGTGGTGGCAGAGATCTTAGAAGCAGCAATCAATGAAGGCATCGGGAGCAGAATCATCTGGGAGCTGGCTTCTGAGATTTTACAGTGCCTACTTCTAAACCCACATTAGCTGCTTATAGTATTCATTGTACATGGGCTGGCTCTGTTCATAAGTGCTGTACAAAGAGCCATCAGGGGGTCGACAGAAAAAGGAGAGTTACACACATTAAGGACCTTGGAGAAATGGTTGCTTTGGTTGAGTCTTGGGATGGGATTCACAGACCGTGGTCATATTGAGGACTTGCTGGATGACAGAATATACAAGAACCTTCTTTGAGGAGAACCTTCCAGTTCAGAGTTAACTGGATCCTCGTGTAAGGGTTCTCACACTAAAGTGGATAAGAACTTGGTGCCCAGGTATGAGGACATGAGCTCAGTTCTCCAGAAACCACCAAAATTCTGGACACAATATTATGTTGGCCTGTAATTCCTGAACTGTTTGAAGATGGAAGAAGCTTTAGAAAGGAGAATCTAGGTCATGAACCACGGAGCCTTGTATATACAACAATGAACAATGAGGGACCCTACAGCTAATGATGAGGACGGACAATGAACTTGTCCGCTAACCTGCACAAGTGGTGTGTATGCATATGCGTGCATGCCCACACACACACACACACTGCTTTTAAGAGATGACTTTCTTGATAGCATGTTCATGGCTCTATCCTGCATCCAGTCGTCATCTGCCTGTCTAGATGGCTAGAGGGCGTGGGAAGGATGATGGTCAGTACGGAAACCCACCTACATAGTCTTTGGTCTTCAGTTGTCCTCAGAACAGTTCCCAGATCTCAGACAGACAGGGCGGCAGCCTTCTGCTGTCGTGGAGCCCTTGGGCTTGCTGTGGCCAGTGCAGACTTGGAGAAGACAAAAGAAGCACCTTCGGTGGCCTCCACCCACCCTCAGAATTGCCACGGAGATTTCCTGCCTTCAGGATTTGGTCATGAACAAAGGAAACAGTACAAGCCCATCGTAATTAAGGTTTTTAAGGTTTCTGCTTCAGTTCTTTTACTCAAAAAGCATAATCTCTAGGAAGCTGCAATGATGAAACTTGTTTTTACAGAGACTAAGTGGCCTCAGCCTTCCATGTTAGCTTGGGAGCCTAGAAGGACAGGGACCAGGGATAGATAAGACATACTTTCTGCTCTGAGACATTCCTGGCAGACAGCCTTCCCTGGCTCCAGTGAGTTTGGGGAGATTGATCCCACCACCCTCCACCCCAGCCACGGTGCCGCCATGCTCCCTTCAGAGTTAATCCGGATCGTGCTCTGGTGAATAGGCATGGGAGGCTACGGGGTGCTCAAGAAAGCCTCCTCTTGCCAGGCCTCTCGCCAGGAATGTGTGTGTTTACATTTAGATCCTCACCTCATGTCTAGGGACAGCCTGTACCATTGGCCCCCCGAGAGAAGTGTGTTCTCACCAGAACAAACAGACAAAGAGGGACTGTGCTCGGGGTCATGGATGCCTATGATCTTGTGAAGAATACGGAGCCGAGGCCCAGATACTCCCATACAACTTAATAAACATAGATTGTAGTGGCGTTTTTATGCCGTTAACTCTTGGCTAGGGATGTAAGGTCCAATAATGTAATCTATAACTTCTGGAAGGTCACATTTTAATAATTTAATGGGCTTTTTCCACCACGTTTTCAGTATGTGTATGAGTGTGTTAGTGTGTGTGTGTGTGTGTCTGTGTGTACACACGTGCGCACACATTGGGGGTTTGGGGAGTGTGGTGTGGCAGAGGTTCAATACATCACATATGTGTGCACAGGGATGAGGCAGCAGAAGACACCAGGTGTCCTGCTCTTCACTCTCCCCTTACCGCCTTAAGGCAGAGCCTCTCACTGAACCTGGAACCCCCTCGTTACTAAGCTGGTGCCCACCAGGCCCCAGGGATTCTTCAGCCCCCATCCTCACAGCTCTGTGGTCACAGACACACGTGGCCAAACCAGGGTTCCGTCACGTAGATTAGGATGGCTGGCCAGCACACCCCAAGGAATCCTCCTGTCTCTGTCTCCCCAGCACTGGTATTTCAAGTCTGTGCCCCCACAGCCGGCTTTTCCACCTGAGTGTTGAGTGATTGAACCAAGATCCTCGCCCTTGCTGGGCACTTCAGTGATAGAGCCATTACTCCAACCAGCTACCAATATTCTCTTTTCAATTTAGAACATAAACCTCTCAGATCCTCGTTACTAACGTCACCATACAGAGGCAAATGAGGTCCAGAGACACCTAGTGACTTCCTCAATGCGGAAGGCACTGGGCTGGAATTCCTCCTCTATACGAGGTTGCTGGTAGAAATATGGACATACATCAGAGCGCTGAGAGATGAATGTGTTGTTTAAACTGGACAGAAGTCAGTTTTATTGAGATTAGTCCATCTTGACCTCCTATGGCGAATCTGCCATCAGTACTTAACATGCAACCAAAATACAATTGTGTGCTAATGTGATCCCGTGGCATGTGTGCACACTCGGTGATCTACGGGGCCTAGACACCATGCAGCATCCCCTCAATTTTCACCCAATCCTATGACATAGCATCTTCATTCTTTCTTCACAGGGGCTCAAGGGAATCAAATCAGGCCAGTGAGATGGCTCAGTAAAGGCAACTACTACAGAGACTGATGGCATGGGTTCAATCCCTAGGACAGACGTGATAGGAAGTGGGAACTGACTGCCACATGCTGTCCCCTGCCCTCCACAAGCAGATGTGGTACACACAGCCACTGATGCACGCCCATGCACACACACACACACACACACACACACACACACACACACACACACAGTAAATTTAAAAGAAACTATGTCACAACTCAGTAAAGCCAAAGAACTTGAACCCTAATCCTCCACCTCCAGAGATCAACTGCCAGGCTGCTCACATTCCTGTTATTTTTGAAGGCTTCTGCCGCCCAGTGCCCAGTGTTACAGAGATTCATATTCAGAGTTCAGGAGACAAAAAGCCAGAGAGCAAGGTGGCTGTGGGGCTGTGTGCCTGTAGAATCACGGAGGGCACTGGAAGCTCCTCCTGGTATCTCAAGTCTCCAGCGGTTCTGATTCTGGCCCTCCTTGGCTGTGTTCACCATCTCCATCTCTGCAGACTGCCTTCCCTCTTTGTGTCTGTCACTCCCTCCTATTCTCTAAGGATTCCTGTCCTGTTAGACTTAGGACCTGCACTAATTCAGTGTGACCCCCATCTTCAAACACTCTAATTCCAAATTAGGTCACATTCTCCCTTGTTAGGGGTCGACTTTGCATATCTGGGGACACGGCTCAGCTTGCACAACAATGCACAACTTTCCCTGTGTTTTGCACCTGAGTCAGACTCTTTATCATCCACGACAAAGAGAAGCCATTATCCAGCTGAGAATTACAAAGTCTTCAAAGATGGAATAGGGGAAACTGATCCTGGAAGATCCCACGATGTCAGGACTGAAGTCTGAACCAGGACTGAAGTGCTCGCCCCTCCAGCACAGCTATCTTCACACCCCCCCTTTTATTATCACCACCATCCTTGTTATTATTATTATCCCGGCAGTTATTGAGCATCTCCTTCCATATTTAAAAGTATTAGCTAGAAACAGAATTGTTCATGAGGACACCTTTGCGAAACCTGACTGCAGAAACTTCCTTCTTCAAAACAAAACAGAGGCATTAACTATTTATGAACTAGTATCAATAAATAATGTATGTTTCTGTGTCTACAACTTCCATGTTCCTAAAAACAGGGAAGCCTCAACCCCACTGTCTTCTGTGGAGTGTCTTCCATTTGGTATTGTTTCCTTTGCCTGGATTGTTTCCTTTTCATCGTATTTGTTGAAGGCATAATATGGAAAGTCAATACCTGGGTGTAAGAGTGGAGGGAAGGCTTCATATTGCTTCCTTCATGGCTGTTTATATATCTAGCACTGATCGGATTATAAAAAAAAATCTCTAAGTGTCCACAGTACAAATAACATTAATATTCAGAAATAAGTGTGAGTATAAAGTTACTCAAAATCTACACGACTCAGGCAGAAGTCTGCGTTCCCAAAATAAATTACTTGTAAAATGCAATGTCTCCATAAAATAGTCAAGTCAAGCCCATTTTGTATCTCCAGTTTTAAATACGGACACAAACTCACGTCGCAGCTTTTCCCACCATATCTGAAAGTGAGCAGGCACACTGAATCAATCAGCTCACATTGGCAGAGAGAAAAATAATCCCTCCGTCCAAGTAAATTGCAGAAATCGATAAATAAACCCAGAGTCACGGGGAATCTCAGCCATGTGGGGATGTTTACACATGGGCATTTCAAGACTCAACTTTGCCCCCATCTTAGAGATAGAAGGGTCTCATTTTAATGGACAAGTATGTGGGAACTTGACTTGTACCAAAACCCCACCCACACTTGGACCGAAACATCTGTAGTTTTTAAATAGAGTTACACTTGGGATCATCAATCTGAGAGCAGAACCCTGAGGGAGGAACTGATTTGCTGTTGTAACCAGGAATCGCTGTGTGTTGGAAGAGGAAAATGACGAGAACAAGGTGGGATGGGAAGAGAGAAGGAAGAAGAGGAGAAAGCATTATTTTCATGACTCTTTGTCTCCTCTGCCAGGCAGCTTCCTGTCTCCCTGGGCCTTGGGCTGTGCACAAACCCAGTAGAGATCCAAGAAGACCCCTTACAAGAGAAGTGGCTTTGAGTTCAGGGGTCCAGAGTCCTCGGCCTTATTTTGCAATCAGGGAAATGAGAGGCAAGAGAAACTTGTCCAAGATGTTAGGTGCCAGTCACGTTAGGTACCGGTCATGTTGGGTACCACCACCAAACTATGCTTAGACATTTTCCTTCTGGAATGTTCCATGCCTTTGAATCCCAATGCTCATTCCTTGAGAAGCTGCATTTTCTAACATGTATGACATACTGAAGCTACAGGCATCTGCAGCCTGTTCATCCCGGGATGACTCAGTCAGCTCTGGCCAAACGAACCATTCTCAGCACGCTCAACTCTCTCTGAGCCACAATCTCGTCACCTTAACATGGGCGGTGCAAACCACTCCCTCTGCCACAGCCACCAAGGCAGTCATGTGTAAATATAAACAGATTTTGACAAACTTGTGTAATAGGATGGCGTTCATGCAAGCCATTGACATGGCTGAGCTGTGCCCAGGATGCCAGTCTGGCTGACGTTCACTTGCTGATCCCAAACATCAGCCTAGTCCTGCATCATTCTTGCCTCAATCGTGTCTCCAGTTCAGTTTCTGAGCCGCTTCTCACGAAAGCTCCAGCTGACCCATTTGGTGAAGTCGACCGGCCAATGAGCTACAAGGCCCTTCCTGTCTCTGCCTCCCCAGCAATGAGCTTACAGCTGTTGGTTGTTGTGCTCAGTCTTTTACACAATGTTGAGATCAAACTTCAGGCTTGCAAGACATATGTTCTACGGACTGTGCCTTGTCCCCAGTTCTTCGGCAGGTGATTCCATCACTAAGCCTGATGAAACATGGTGATAAACACCTGTGTGATATGATCTTAACCGCCCATGAGGGGAGGCTTAGCATCCCTTCTCCCGCAGATCCTGGGCAGCCCCGGCTGCTGGGAAGGCAGAGAAACAGGTAAAAACTTTTCAAGCAAAACACATTTTTAAAACTAAGTATTTTTTTTTAAAAAAAAATCATGATACTTCTGGAAGATGCTAGAATTTTCTCAAAATAGCCACCAGCAGCTGCTTAATCATCTTCAGGTACATTAAAAAAAAAGAGAGAAGATTAAAAACAGAAGGGACAGGGTGGGGAGCCTCCAGGTCCTAAGAATTTCCCGCTTCCACGTCTGTCTGGGTTGTCACTGCCCTACTTTGCCTGCCGCTTTAGGAGAGAGTTTTCTAAGTTTCTATTCATCTTTTCTCTTGGAATCCCCTCCAACATATTTTAGGTCAAGAATATCAGATAGCAGATCATAACGATATTTTAAAACACAGCCAATGAACACCTCATGGGGGAGGGGACGAATCTAATTCTGGAAGGACAGAGAAGCAAATGTACATTCGCCATGCTAGCAGGAGGTGTCATTTAGTGAACCACAAGGCAGCTTCCTGCTCAAGTGCTTTCTAAGCAATGGGAACTTAAGTGTCTTTGGGCAAACCTCATCCTAAACAGACCAGCCTCTCTGAGCCTCCCAGTGGCTACACCCAATAACAAGAGGAAAGCGGGATCCAGTGTTTCAAGACAGTTCAAAATTAAGTCATTGGCCACCATGGCAGTCTCTGCACCTGTCAGGGCTCCTTCGAGAAAGGCACTTTCCCGTTTTTCTGAAATAGCAATTGATACCACAAGTATACTCAGGGTATAGAGTACACAGAGGGTTCTCCACCCCAATTTATGGGGGCGGTCAGCTCTGAAGTTGACATAACTCTCAAACTGCATGAGGAACATCCCAAGCCTCCACCTCCCTCCCTTTAGAAAACACAGCATGAAGTTTACCCCAGTAGATACACCCTCTCTGTCAATCAGGGCATTAAAATTGCAGCAGCCACTGTTGCTTTGGCTCCAGCTGTGTCTATCAGAGCATCTTGAAGATATGTATGTCATATGATACAACACAGTGATGGGTTCTTTTTGCTTTAAAGATGTATTTATTTTTGACTAGCTGTTCTCAAACTACCTAATTGCTGCAACCCTTTAGTGCAGTTCCTCATGTTGTCTGAGGAACATATGGTGACCCCAACCATAAAACTGTTTTCACTGTACTCCATAACTGTAATATTGCTACTGCTATGAATTGTCATACAAATATTTTTGGCAACAGAGGTTTGCAACAGAGGTTTGCCAAAGGGATCACAGCCTACTGGTTGAGAACCACTGATTTAGACACAAGGCCTCCTTGTGTTGCTCCGGCTGGTCTGAAACTCATGGAGATCGACCCTAGTTCTAGATCGAAGTACTAGAACTAAAGGTATGAACCATTACAGTCACCCATGTATGTGTGTTTGTGTGTGTGTGTGTGTGTGCGTGCACACACACCTCATATGTGCAGGTGTCCTCAGAGGCTTACATGTTTATTTCTCTCTGCTCTTGGTTATGAATACAATATTACTAGATGTGAAAGCCACTTCAGATCCCCTAGGTCTGGGACTGCAGGTGCTATGGGTGCTTGAAATTGAAATCTAGTTCTCTGAGAAGTATCAAGCACCCTTAACCCTCTCTCCAGCCCCCAAACACATTTAAGAGGAAAAGTCCATTTTTGTAGTTCAGCCCTTGGGAGACTAAATTGAGAGGGTCATAAGGTGAAAACTTTCCTTGGCGACCTTCTAGGCAAGCCATCTCCCAACAGTGGTACATCCTTGCCTTGCATTGTTGCTCTCAGAGTCTCACTAAAGAGGGCTAGCCTGAAACTCATGGAAATCCTCCTCCCTTTGCCTCCTGAGGGCTGAGATGAGAAGCCCACACCACTGTTCAGGTTTATTCTGCTGGTCTTCAACATCAGATTCCCTATAAGATGGACCAAAGCCTTGCGCTGGCTCCTTGTTGCCATGCGACCAGGTGTCTGGGGCTGTGGCGTGAGCCTTGCTGCATCTCTTCAGCTAACATCTGTGTTCTAGCTCCATGCCCTGTACCCTTTTTGTGCCCTCAGGCTCCTCTCCTTGCCCAGGACTCTTCTCCTTCTAGTCTATGAAGCACTATTGGCCTCCGCTACGTTGACAAGGCCTTTTGGCACGCTGTCTTTAGACCTTTTCAAAAGAGTCCCTGTCCATTATGGTCTCCAAGTCTACTCAAGGGCTATCTCCATTTGCCACAGCGATATCTTGCTCTAATTAGACTTCTGTTGCGGTGAGGAAACAATCTGACCAAAAGCAACATGGAGGAGAAAAGGAAATAGTTGGTTCGTGTGTCTAGTCACATCATACCCACAGTCAGGAGCTTAGAGAAATGAACACACAGCAGATACTGTGGGCTGAATGACTCAGACTTGGCCGTAACTAGCTTTCTTACACAGTGTGGAGCCACCTGGCTAAGGAATGATGCCTCCCACAGTGGACTAGATCATCATCCATCAATGAACAATCAAGATAATCCCCCATAGACATGTCCACACCTGAGACTCCCTTCTTAGATGACTCTAGGCTGTGCCAAATTGACAGTTAAAGCTATCTAGAACATGTTCTTTCTGTCCCTAGCTTCTCTCCTCAGCTTTCTGCTTGAAGGAGAGAAATGTCTTTCTTCATTGTTTCCTGTGAGTAAATATGGCTGTTCCATCCTGAGAATTCTGGGAGGGCATTCTTTCTCATATACCTATTCATAATCCACGCAGAGCATGGTGAGAGTTGACCCTCATTGATGGCAAATGTGTCGTCAGCTTGATGATTCAATCCAGTTCTGTTTAGCCTCATGGTCCATGGAGGAGACAAGATGTGAGGGACGGGGTTCTGGTTTATCCAGAGCAAGCACAGAAGTGTCATGGGGATATAACTAGCAACTGCCAGGTACCAGAGAATGCCAAAGATGCACAAGAACCAGGGATCTGAGAAGTTGAATTCATTCACACTCTTGCTCTTCAGGAGCCCCCAGCTCCCATGGAAAGGCAAAGAGCCCCAGCCTTAGCAAATCCTTTACCTGGCTCTTCAATGCACGGCCTCTCCTGTTGGTACAGGAGCTCATGACAGCTTCTTCATGACAGGATGGAACCTCCTGTGCTTCCCACAAGTCACCAGCACCAACCCCACACCCAGGGTACTCCACCTAGCAGCTGCCCCATCCCCTCCCCGCAGCTAGGGGGAAGTGAATCCTCTGGCATGTCATCTTCCTCGGTCTTTCCGTCACTCTTCTCCTTCCCCTTTATATGAAAGCAGCCTCCCTATGCTCCTGTGCCATAGCAGGCCTGTGGGAGGTTTGGGGTGGATTCATGAGGAAGGGACATTTGCTTTCATAGAGCCAGTGTTTTAGCAGAGACAGGAAGAAGGGTATGGTGAAAGGTGTTTGAGACAGAGACTAGAAATTAGTGACTAAGTGTGAGCCATTTCTCAGTCTACAAGGACCCATTATGAGATATGCTTCATTCCCAAAAAACTAAAACTGTCACATCACTTCTAGAGGGTGGACATAAGAAACAAATTGATTGGATGATTGATAGATGCAAATGCTTTTATTATTGAGTCCATTTTCTTAAACCACAGTCTCAATATTTTGTTTGGAAACAGTAAGAATGTTCTCCCAGTTCTATGTATGCCTTCAGAGTTATAAAATACACAGACACATACATATACATGCATATATATATATAATTCACATATGCAAATGTTCACCACTGCAGGTATTAAGCTTTAATGGGCTTCATTTGTGTTTTAAAATAAATACAAATAAGCCTAAAGGGCCACCATGTTTTCCCATACTGCAATATACCAACTTGGGTACCATCGTCAGCACATTCTTTATTGAAGATTGTACATACAAGACAGATTTTAAGGTAGTTCATTAGTGCAGTTTCATGGGCAAAAATACCTCCTGTCCCCATTTACCAAAAGCAACTTGGTGGAAAAAAGAATTTGTGTGTTTTACAGGTCACAGTCCATCATGGAGGGGAGTTGAGGCAGAAACCTGGAGGCAGGAACTGAAGCAGAGCACTGCCTTGTTTCCCCTGGCTTCTTCAGCTACCTGTCTTATACAGTCCGGGCTCTCTTGCTGAGAGAAGCATTGCTCACAGTGAACTGGATTCTCCCATATCCATCAACAACTAAGAAAATGCCCCACAGACTCTAGCCCACATCTCAACATGATGAAGGAAAACCTTCAACTTCCTCCAAGGAGTATAGCTGACAAGAAAATGAACCATGATTCTCTCCCTCCCCAATCCACCCCCATCCTACACATCTATGCCTCTCTTAGGAAAATCCTGCGTTGTGAACATGCTGCCCAAGTGGCAGAAGAGAAGCTGAAGCTGATGAGAAGCATGGAAGAGCAAGCCGAGCCTCATCAGGAACTAAACAAGCAGGACTCCAGTGACGGGTTAGTGTCCTCAAAGATTGGGGCATGGGGGGTCAGTTTGCAGATGCCTCTGAGGGTGGGGTCTGTCACCACCATCTCACCGTTCACCAGAACAACTGTCTGATTCTGCTGAAGCTGGCATGGGAACTCCACAGGCATCAGCAGTGCACCTGAAAGAAGGATTGAGCCCCATTTTTTGTTATGACAGCCTGTGATGTTGATAAATATGTGTATGTGCTCTATGTATGGATGTGTCTATATGAACACAAACATAAATAATAAAATATACAGTATTTGCAAAGGGAGCCAATTACACTGGAAACAGCTATAAATGTTTAAGAAACAGTCTTTGATATTGCAATATATGTGTTCTCTCCTAACCCATTAAAATAGAATCTAGTAACATTCTCATAATTACTGTAATTTGGAAGTGCTGATGCTTGTACACGATATTTTGAGATACCTTCAACAACTGTAATGTGATTTGAAACTGTATTCCCATAGCTTTTGGAGGCACAGCACTGCGCACGCTCCCAGACGCCGTGGCTGCCTTCATCGTCAGAGCAAATGCTAAGTTTCAGGCCAACGTTAATATAAATAAACTTTAATGTTTTTCTCATTCAAGTTGTGACTCGCTGAAGTTCTGGAACACTTTCCTGAAGAGATGCCCCATGTTCACAAGAAGACACACCCAAGGATGCCCCATGCAGTACTGTTATGGTAACTAGTGAACGGAAGCATCAAACAGTATTGGAGGTGAGATTTAGTGGCAAAAAGGGAAATTACAAAGCAGATAAAATGGATAAAGCTGGGCATGTCAAGCTCCCACAGGCATGCGAAGCAGCTCCTGAGACACGAGTACCACAGTCCTCTCCCATGTGTGTGCACTTTAAAATGTTGCACACAAAATGGCCATTTGCTGTGTATTGTGAAAATCTATTCTGTCCTTGGATTTACATGTACTAAGACACCAGAGCATGGGGCTAAAGTGATTCACAGGAAATTCTCTATGATCGCTATTTGGGGAAAGAAAGGAAGATAATCATAACCACAAGGAAGAAAATAATGACCTCAGCTTGGATATTTCTATGTATCCAAGACACATAACAGATTTATGACAAAAGATAGATAGGCGGATGATGAATGTATAGATAGATGGCTCGACATATAGAGAGCAATAGAGAGATAGATGATAGAGAGATAGATGTAGATAAATGTATAAATGATAGGCAGATAGATAGATGATAAATAGAAATATAGGTGTAAAGGAAGGAAGGAAAGAAGGAAGGAAGGAAGCAGATATATGATAAGATGATATATACATAGATACACATAGATTATAAATATAGATGACAGAATGATAAAAAGACAGACAGACAGATATAAATAGATAGATGGCAAACAGACAGACAGATGATAAATTGAAGTATAGTTAGAGACATTACAGATAATGGATATAGAGGTTATAAATGAATAGAAAATGTATACCTGGACAGATATATGGAAAGATGATGAATGGATGTAGATAAATGGATAGATTATAGATGGATAAATATATGGTAAATGGGTAAATAGATAGTCACATGGAGATGGATAGACAATGGGTGATGATAGCAAATTGATAAATGGATAGTTATAGGATGGATGGATGGATGGATGGATGGATGGATGGATGGATGGATGGGAGAATAAATGTGGGTGGGTGGATGGGTGGATGGATAGGTGGATGGGTGGATAGAAGGAAGGGTGGACAGAGGAAGGAATGATGGTTGGGTGGGTTGAATACTAGTTATTAGTACATTTTAGCATTTCAAAAACTCAATATCTAGGTATACACTTCAGCTGAACAAGGTTTCAGTTTTCAGAACAGTTTTTAACAACCACCTAAAGCCTTTTAAGCACCAAAAATAGGCAGGGAGAAAAGAAACTAAACTAAATGTAGGGCAGCCATTACTGTGTTGTCCAGTCTCTCAACAACCCTGACAATGTTAGGAAAAGCATCAAAAGCCCAAAGGGTTGGCAAGAGCACTTGACAGGATCATCTTCATAACTCCACAGTTAGTTTATCATGCCTTTAGCAACCACAGTTGCTAAATACAAGTAAAATACAAGTAGAAAGGAGAACAGATCTCTTTGTGTAAGAATGCACCCCAAAAGGGGCCAGTTGAGGTTTGGTTAAGGATGTACTTGTAATTCTATAGGAAACATGGACCATGGGAAATGGTACCAGGGAAATGGTCCCCAGTCTCCAAAGATTGATGACAAATAACTAGGGAGCCCATGACCAGCAATGTGGCTCATAGGGTAAAGGTGCTTGCAGCCAAGACCGATGAGCTGAGTTCCATCCCCAGGAAAGAAAACCAGTTTCCTTGAGTTGTCTTCTGACTTTCATACATGCTCAATGCATGTGTGTGCCTACACACACATACACACCAAAGAGATAAATAAATGTAGTTTAATGAAAAAAATTATAGCCCACAGGCTGATGAGCTGGCTCAGTGAAAAAAGGCTTTTGCCATCAAATCCGACCTGAGACTCAAATTCTGAAAAGAGAAACCAGCTCCCACAGATTGTCCTCTGACATCCACATGTGCACCATAGGTTGTGGGAACACACACACACACACGCACACACACACACACAGAGAGAGAGAGAGAGAGAGAGAGAGAGAGAGAGAGAGAGAGAGAGAGATTTAATTTAAAAAAACCAAGTATCTTAGAAAACACGTGCAGCATTCAACAAAACTGAGAAGACCTGGAGATCTGAAGAGTGCTTTGACATGGGACATGGAGATGCAGAGTTTGGTGCTTGCCTGGTTAGTTTTCACTCATATTTCCTCACTCCTCTCCATTCCCTACATTTTGGAATAATAATGTATATTCTGCACCATTGTATGTTGGAGTATGTGATCTGTTTGGTTTGGGGTTTGATTTTATAAGGAATTACAGTTAAGAGATTTCATGAATCTCAGAAGAGACTTTGAACTTTGGACTTTTAAGTATTGTTGAGACTTTTATAGACTATGGAAACTTTTGAAGTTGGACAAAATACATTTTGCATTATGATATTGTTACAAACTTATGGGGGGCCAGGGAGTGGAATGTGGTAGTTTAAATGTAATTGGCCCTCACAATCTCATAGGGAGTGGCACTATTAGGAAATGTGACTTTGTTGGCTGGCGTAGGTACAGTCTTGGAGGAAGTATGTCACTGTGAGGGCAGGCTTTGAAGTCTCTGATGTTCAAGATACTACCAAGTGTGTCAGTTGACTTCTTGTTGCCTGCAAGATGCAGGACTCTTGGCTATTCCTCCAGCACCATGTCTGCCTGCACACCGCCATGCTCCCTGCCATGATGATAATGGACTAAACCTCGGAAACCGTAAGCAAGTCAACCCCAGTGAAATGTTTTTCTTAGAAGAGTTGCTGCCATGGTCATGGTATCTCTTCATAGTATTAGAAACCCTAACTAAGAGAGAATGAAGGTGAGGGAGACATCTCCAGAAGAAAGCAACAGGGGAGATGAGACAGAAAATAGTCAACCCAGTAAAAGACTGCATCCTTTAGAGACCAGCACACTGCCTGGAAGATATTCAAAGGTCCAACTCTACCAACTGAGCTACAGCTCAACCCCTTCCAATTGGCTTTAAGCTATGTCTATAACAGCTCCCAAACCCCCAGTGTCAGAAAGGTCTCTTTAATGACACACGATCACAGGTCATTTTCTCCAACACTTGAGTTATGCCCACAACAAGAACATTGATGGGTAAATTCTCCCATGTTTAAGCACCTTCCATTCCTTCAATGGTCTGGATCAAAGGTCATGTGTCCCATCTTGCACAGCCCCGTTGATAGGGGCCTCATTAACTTCTGCTAATGTCCATTTCACCTTAGATAGCTCTACCCAGACAGTGTACGCTTACACTTAAAACAGTGTGCATATGAAGGAAAAATGACCAAGAAAAATGGACTTCTGAAGAGAAAGGATGTGTCTGGTTCACTGCTCTGGAGGTTCTAGTTCGGTGGTCTCAACATGTGGGTCATAACACCTTTGGGGATCAAATATGATATCCTGCATATGGACATTATTCATAATAGTACCAACATTACAGTTATGAAGTAGCACAAGAAATAATTTTATGGTTGGGCCCCCACAGCATGAGGAACTGTATTAAAGGGCTGCAGCATTGTGAAGGCTGAGAAGCACTGGGCTAGTCAGACACTGGGTGGTGGCCCTATGCCTGAGCTTCTGATGGGGACAAGAGCATCCTTGGGAAGATGGCAGTGGCCTGCTCTCCTCATAAGCCAGAAGCAGACAGATAAGACCAGTGGAGGCCCTATGTCCCCTTTAGGGCCATGTTATTAGTCACCTAGGGACTTCCCAGTAGGTTCCATCTCTTAAGTGATTCACATTGCTTTCCAATACTGCCTCCATAAAGACCAAATGTTTACCACGGACCTTTGAGGGAACACATTCGAACCTTAACACAGTGACCCTTAGTTCTCTCCCTAAGCATGGAAGTCAGTTTGCCATTGCACTTTATGGGTGTGAAGGGAACTCTCTTGTCTTCTGGTCTTCTCCACACTCTGCAGAAATGACACAACCTTCCCATGAGGTCTGTCTCTGTCTCCACAGCTCCCCAAGGAACCACAAACCCTTGGTCACTTCTCAGTTAGAATGTCCCTGCTGAAAAGGTCCTCAGAATAACATGATCCCTGTTCTGGACATGCTGCCCACATCCGTGTGAGCTGACCAATAACCTCACTCTTTAAACAACACATGCCATTTGCATGCAAGGAGGGTACTGGGCATTGGGTGCTAGGGACATCTGGCACTACTGCCTATCCCCCAGAGCTGGGGAGCCCTCACATCCCTCTCACAAGCCTGCTCCCATCCCCACCTCATCTGGCCTTGTCACTTGTCCTTTTAGTTCGAAGCAGCACTGCATCCAGAATCCTGAGCGTGGTCCCAACCTCTACAGACTCCTCGAGGAGAGTCACCACACTCAGCATCCCAACTTTACATCCTCCAGTTACGCTCCTCTCCGTGACAGGCCCCCAGGACATGCAGGTGAGAGCGTCACAGTAAAGCATCTTGGATTACAAAGGAGGAGTTTGTAGAGGATGGCAGGACACCTGAGCCCAGGAGAAAGGGGAAGGAGTGTCCCCAACCGAAAGGCTTGACACCAGTTTTTTGATTTTTTTTATTTTGTTTTTTGAGATTTTGGAACATATGCATATTCATAATAAAATATTTTGGAGAGGGAACCAGTATCTTAATGCAAAATTCATTAGCATGACATGCTCACCTTACAGACAGCAGAAACCAATGTGCCATAATATTTTATTCTGCCTACAGTCCGTCTCATGGGGGCCTGTGAAACTTTCTACTTGTGGCTTTGTGGTTGGCATTGGGAAAGCGTAGGGATTCAGAGTATTTCAAATTTCACATTTTCCGATTGTGGATGCTTAACCTGTCCAAAGACCACAGGGACGCAGGAGAAGTGGCTGGACCAGAGGAAAAGAGAATTGCTTTTCTTTTGCATGCTGTGCTTGCGTGGTTGGTGGGACTTCTAGGTAGAAATATCCAGCAGAGGCCAATCAGACTGCACCCCACTCAGTGAGATCAATCTGGGGGTGAATTTCTTCAAAATCTGTATACTCCAGGCTATTTTTCCCTATTGTTGAAATAAAAAGAAAATAATGTCTTTGCACTACTTAAATCCAAATTCTCTGTTTGGATAGGGAGAGTTTTTTTTTTATTAAGTAAAATAAAATTCTGCTCAAGTAAAAAGGGCTAATCTAAACTCAGTTTTGATTTTCAACTTTGAAATTACTTCCTATTTAAAAAAATACATTGCCTTCAAGAGCACATGTGCTTATCCGCAACAGGCAGCCGGTGATAGTGGGTATTGACTGATCAATGTGTTTCCCACAGGTGCTGGGAAATAAGTGCAAGCCACGGAAAAGGTAATGAAGCAACTTGGAAACACAGTGGGATGTTCGCCTCCCGTTGTAATAACAACCTGCTCTCACTCTCTGTTGGGGTAGGCTGCGTGCGCGGCAGAGGTATTTGCACCCAACTTCGTTCCGGTGAAAAACCTCGAGGTGCTCATGATAAATACTGCCGGCAGGATGCTGACAATCTTCAAAAATACCTGTTCTCTGGAAGTGTTTGTCAGGCCAGAGTCAGCTCCCCAAGCACTGGGCAGGAGCTATGTGCAGGGAAAATCCAGAACATTCTAGAGGCATGTGGCCTCACAGAGAGCCCTTGATGCAGGTGAGGGGACCTCTGTGCCTAGGAGCCACAGGGACCAGTGCTGATTTTTGTGACTCAGACCCCAGGATGTTTCAAGCGTCTTCTCTTTTGCTTTGGTGAAAGGGGAAGCCGCTTGGTGGCACAGATGGTGGTGTGTCATCTATTGTGGAAGCCATCACAAAGGTTTCATCTCTTTTCTGAGGTCATAACCTCAGTGCCTCCATCAGCGTGAATCAGTCATGCAGCTAGGCACATTTGAAAGTCAGCCTCTTGTGGTTGGAGAGAAGGTATAGCAGCTAAGAGCACTGGCTGCTCTTGCGAAGGACCTAGGTTCATTTACCAGGACTCATATGGTGGCTCACAGCTGACTGTGACTCCAGTTCCAGGGGATCCAGTGCCCTCTTCCGGCCTCTGTGGGCACTGCACACACATGGTGCACAGACATGTATGCAGGCAAACAGCTATATACATAGAATGAAAATAAGTAATCTTTAAAGATGCAGCCTGTATTGTTTTGGCTTTAAAGAGGTATTTAGCTAGCTAGAGACTGAATGGCATTCAAGCTCTCATTATTGGCAACCTGAACCCAAAGGTTCTGGACATTTCTAAGCCAGTCAATAGGATAAGGGCTCAGCCCATGTTTTTGTCATAAGCTCACAGCGACTCAACAAGAACAGTGCTGTTATAATTGTTAGCATATTGGTGCTGGAAAGATAGATAGCATGGTTGGTAAAGTGTATGCCTTTCAGGCACAAGCACTTGAGTTCAGTCCCCAGAACCCATACAAAAGAAGTCAGGCATGAAAGTACATACCTGCCATCCTAGTACTAGATAGGTAGAGATGGCAGACTCCTGGAGCTCACTGACTAGCCAGCCTGTTAGTGCCTCAGGTTTTCTTATGGATGCCACACACGTACTCAAGTTCATACATAAACATGTATACCACCACATGCACATGCACACAAATGCACACATGCACAATTAGTTTACAAAAGAGGAATCAGAAGCTAAGAAAGTCTTACCATACCACAACCTCCAGAGAGGGTTAATATTATGACCAAAGTGGGAAACCTAGGTGTGTGACCCAAGAAACAGCATTGAAGATGGTCATATATGGATCACCCTGTTCAACCATGGTTGATAGATGGAATCCATTAACCCACAATTAGGGCAAAAATCAAGAGCTCATCTTCCATGGTCTTGTGGTACAGAAACAGTGAGAAATATTGTCAGACAGCAATGAGGCAGCTGTCACACTTTTCTTCCATGAGAGGTTCACAGCTGCTAACGTATAGAGTGTTCCATTAGCAACGATATTAGGAGACAGATATCATTCAGTGTTTTAATCTGTTAAATGGGAACATCTCAGGGATTGTGGGAGCATTTTTATAGAGCACAGCACACCAAAGTCTCAGTATGTCAGCTCTTCTTTGCTTTGTAAAAGACCAGAACTCTTACATAAAAGTTGGAAGACAAGGCAATCAATGGTCAGTCACATGACAAGTCAGAGAAACCACAACCACAGTGGTTTAGGCATGCCAAGTGCATTGAACAGGCATAGAGGCTAGGCCACTCTGGACCACCACTAGCTGAAAGTATGAGCTGCTTTTATAATTGAGAACCAGTTCAAGACTGTGCAGAGAGACACCAGGGTGTATAGTGCCTTCTTTGATAGCCCTTCTAGACCATCCAATGCTACCTGGTGGTTTCCAATGCCAGATTTTGTGGTCTTAGCTAACTGGTCAGGCTTGGTCACTCTGTGCACTTTGCTGATCCTTAGTCATCAAATCTTAGTAATATCCCATTCTGGCCTGGCAGTGGGACTGGAGAATAAAACAAGCTCATATATGTAAAATACTTAGCTTGACTGACTACCAGGTGTCAATCCTGGATTGGCAGCTGATATATTTCTATGGCATTTGTTCACTAATATCAACACAGTGAAGGCATTTGAACTAAGAAGCCAGATCACATATGCCCCTTAAATTTACAAGCATAGAGAAAAATGCATCCAGGAATAACACACACATCTTGTCTTTTGTCAACATGGGGTCTAAAAGATGAGTCAACAGGAAGGGAGATGATAAAAAAAATCCAGCAGTGTTGCTGAGGAGGGCAGAGAAGAGTAGTCCAATAGCCAGTAGAAACACAGTATCTGAGACTAGTTTGATGCTATAATTTTTTACCTAAGTGAAAATAGGCATGTTTGGGTATCTTCTGCAAGAGGAAGCCAGAAATGATGAGTACTAACAAATTCAAATCAAATAACAAAAAGGAGAGAAGTGTAATCAAGATGGATCACAGGAGCCTTGAGATGCCCAGACACAGAGAAGGCATCTAGGAACAGAATGGATGATGCAAAAATAGCTTTGGTGACAATTAGGCAAATTTGCCTGGGTTTTTCAGAATTCAGCCAAAAATAATCTGAGATAGGAGAAAAGAGGATAATAAAAAGGATCATTAATCATCTAGAGCTGAAGGCAAATGTGTATATGAAGTTAGGACACTTGGGATAGGAGGGACTGCTGGGCTTGGAAGAAGCCAGTATATTCCACTCAGAAAATCTGACCCCACTGGGGAAGAAAACATTCAAAAGAGTGAACAGCAAGCACTAGGAAAGTAGATGAATTAAGAGGACAGTGAGAAAAATGAAAAGAACTCCTGCATGTGTGTAAGCACACACCCTAGCTTGTCTGGGAAAGGGTGAAACCCAAGGTAGCTGGTACCAATTTTGAGATAAAATGGCAAAGGATCAGGATATCCACAGAGAACTAGGGAATAGAATATGTGGTCCAGGAGCACTATTATACCCAGCAAAACTGTCCTTCATATGTGACGAAACTAGGAAGCTTTCTATTCTCATCCAGACAAGAGGTTAGGGCACAGATCAATATAATCCCAACAGGCAGTGTAGCTGAATATATATGAAAGCCATGGGATCCATCAAAGTGAGGAACTAAGCAATGACTGTTATAAATTGTCAATGTGAATTTTAGCTGGGGAAACCTAAAATTAGGTTCAAACTGCTTTTGAATTTTTCATCCTAGACCTACAATGCCTGATTGAGGCAAGCACTCTTATCAAAAAAATTACAGTAATAGAGACATCCTTCCATAAATCAATTGGTGACTTAGAGCTTAAAGTTTAAAATATCTTTACATATTGATGGAATTAGTCCACCCTAAAACTTTACACTAAAGAAAGAGATTCAGGCAACAAGTATGCATGTGTATGCATATATACACACATCCTCTGGAAAACAATGTTTTAAAGGGGTAAATATACTTTAGAGTGTCAAATTAAATAATCATTTGATAAAGTCTGTAGCTATGCTTTAAGCTTCTTCTTTAATAATTACTTATGCTCACATACTTTCTTAGTAAAACTGCAAGTAGAGGGAGCCCTGGGGAGATGACTTAGCAGGTAGAGCACTTCCTGGAAACCATGAGGGGCAATGTTTTGAAATTGAGCTCCCTGCCTGGCAACCTGCCTGTAATCCCATTGCTCAGGAGACACAGACAGGGTCATCTGAGAGCAAGCTGGCTAGCCAGACTAGGTGAGCCAGCAAGTTCTGGTAAGAGTGAGAGAACATCCCCAGTATGTAAGATGGAGAGGGACTAAAAGGGGTGCCCAACATCACCTCTAACTTCCACACTCTGTGCATGTGTATTCACACACACACACACACACACACACACACACATTCTAACATGCATATACACATAATACATGGCATACACAAATGTGCAAGAACATTATTTTTTTCAACTTTCTAAACCATCCAGCATGTGTAATCTTTTATTTTTTTTTTTCTCTTCGTTTTTCAAGACAGGGTTTCTCTATAGCTTTGGAGCCTGTTCTGGAACTAGCACTTGTAGACCAGGCTGGCCTCAAACTCACAGAGATCCTCCTGCCTCTGCCTCCCGAATGCTAGGATTAAAAAGGTATGCATACCACTGTCCAGCAAGCACCCAGCTTGTGTATTAACTGGGAAGTGAAATCGTTCACCTTGATTATCATCTTGATTGGATTAGGGAACACCTGGGAGGTTAGTGAAGCACACTTCAGGATGGCCTGGAAGGTCTCTGAACTAACTAATGAATTTTTCCCTTGATGTGTCCATAATATGATGACATAATTAGTGTTGGCCAAATGTCAGGGGTCAGGCCTGATTGCAGGAAGTAAGTCCCAGGGGCTGTGTCCAAGCACCTATACCTCATCCTGTTCCCCCTTATATTTTTCCTCTGTTTTCTGTCTCTATACTCTCTCTGTCTCTATCTCTCTGTCTCTCTATCTTTGTCTCTCCTTCTCTCTCTTCTTTCCTCTTTGCTAGCCTGGACTGATTCCTCTGAACCCGTGAGTCCAAATAAATCTTTTCCTGAAAGTTGTCGCTGTCCAACATTTGGTTTCCAATGAGAAAAGTACATAACACAGTAGATAACTATTTGATCAGGCACAAAGAAAAATAGTTTCAATTATTAAATCATTAACTGTTTTTCTTTGCTAGCTCATGTTAATTTGGTAAAGAATTCCTATGGTGCTGGACAGTAGTAGCACACATTTTTAATCCCAGCATTCAGGAGACAAAGACAGGCAGATTTCTGAGTTCGAGGCCATCCTGGTTTATAGAGTGAGTTCCAGGATCACCAGGGTTACACAGAGAAAAGCTATCTTGAAAATCACAAACAAACAAAAAGAATCTCTACTGTGAATTAAGATGGGAAGACAGGGATGGAGGTGGGTGGTCCTTGGACTTCCCACAGGTCAGGGAACCCTGATTGCTCTTCGAGCTGATGAGGGAGGGGCACTTGATTGGGGGAGAGGGAGGAAAATGGGAGACGGTGGCAGGGAGGAGGCAGAAATCTTTTTTTTTAAAAAATTATTTATTTATTATGTATACAATATTCTGTCTGTGTGTATGTCTGCAGGCCAGAAGAGGGCACCAGACCCCATTACAGATGGCTGTGAGCCACCATGTGGTTGCTGGGAATTGAACTCAGGACCTTTGGAAGAGCATGCAATGCTCTTAACCTCTGAGCCATCTCTCCAGCCCCCAGAAATCTTTAATAAATAAATAAATTTAAAAAAAAGATGGGAAGACAGGGTTTTACAATGAGCAAAGAAATTAAATTGTATACAATTGACATTCAGAAGCACAGAAAATAATAGGAAAAAAAGGAGAAAAGAACACAGACATTTTATCTCCAAAATTGGTTGAGGAAAAAAGAATTATGGTCTATGGTGATTTGAATGAGATGTGCCCAACAGGACTCACATGGGACACCCTCACCCAGAGCAGATGGCTGGAGAGACAGCGGATCTCAGTAGCCCTGCTTAGCACACTGGGACCCATCAGGAATTGGTTCTTGACCTACTACCTGCCTGGGTGCTGTCTGCTTACAGCACTACATAGTGGTCCTTAGTGCATGCCCCCTTGTCAGCAGCCTTCTGCCCTTCTCTGCTACGTGAACACTCACCATAGACCTCTAAGGCAACTCAGCTATGCCTGCAATATGGCAGGAGGGCCACAAGAACGTCCCATGTCCTCTGGTCTCTTGGTGGTATCTGTCCATCCATCTCCAAAATTCTGGCTCTGGGGCCTGTCACTGCTCCAAAGGCTCTGTTCACTATGGATGAGGGAGAGGATGGTGAGGAGAAAGGGGGAGAAGAGGAGAGGAGAGGCAGGGGGGAGAACTTTCAGACCACACTACTCCCTCCTTCCCAAGGTCCTGTACCCTGTTGCCTACCACAGACAGGGAGCAGGGTAGGAGAGGTTTGATCCCTCTTTGTCCAAGAGACAAACCACACAGTGCTCCTTACTTTTACATTTCTGCTGAATTCCTCATGCTTAGGCCTCCCTAAGAGTGCGGTGGATGGGGGTGCTAAGCCAGGCAAGGTCTAGAGCCACCAGGACAACCTGGGGGGGCGGGGTCCCTCCTTCCACACTCCTGTAACTTTGCAGCTCATCAAGCAAAGACTTGGAAACACGAGTCAACAAACCCAAGCATTCCTCCTCCTTCCTGACATCATCTAAGAAGGCCTTTTGTCCTTGCGTTGCAAAAGCCTAGCAAGCTCCCTCGGGCAAGACTGCTCCATGCCTCAGACCGGCAAGAGAGTTCCTTCTGCACGTCTTCTAGGACTGAGGCTTCTAGCTATGAGTGGAGTCTATTCCCCTAAGAGAAAACAGAAGATGCATCAGGGGAGACCCCCACTGTCTGGCTTCCAAAGACTGGCCCCAGTGTTTCTCCTGAGCTCCAGATACACACCTCAAACGGGAATCCTATGGTACCTTCATTTTTATTTAATTTAGTGTGTGCATGTGTGTGAGGGCCACCATATACATATGAACACCAGAGGACAATCTGTGGAGGTCAGTCCTCTCCTTGTACCGTGTTGGTCTATGAATAAGACCAACTCATGTTCTCAGGCTTGGCAGCAAGCACCTTTACCTCCTGAGCCATCCCACTGCTCCACCTGGAGGCACCTTGAACTCAAATTCTCCAAGCCAATCTCATAGTTGGCATGTGGAGTCCTCTTCACTTATAAGCCCCATAAAATAAATCATCTCTTTTGAAATAAAGGGGTTCTAGTAGAGGTTCCTCCTGCCTCATCCTTCATGTACAAGTACCCCCAGATAATGTCCACTCCAGAACCTACGTGTGGGCATGACTCTGCTCTGCCTAAGAGCCTGCCGTTTGCCCCCAAGATGTTTTATGGGATTGGATTGAAATGGAACCGTTTATTTATTTAGGCATTTATTCTGCTTCTTTTTTACTTAATTATATTTTTTATTGATGTACACAAACAAAAGTTACAAAGTACATGTATACTTTGTTCTATTCACATTAAACATATATGCATCCCTTCATAACATTCATCTTTTTTTTTTTTAGTTTTTGGTTTTTAGAGACAGGGTTTCTATGTAGCTTTGGTGCCTGTCCTGGAACTAGCTCTTGTAGACCAGGCTGGCCTCGAACTCCCAGAGATCCACCTGCCTCTGCCTCCCGAGTGCTGGTATTAAAGGTGTGCGCCACCACCGCCCGGCCATCATTTTTTTATAGTAAGAAAAATCCCTCTTCTGTCCTTTTGAAATACACAGCACATACTTGACATCTTAGGCCCCTGACAATGCAATGGCACACCAGAATTCTTGGTTCCCCCACCCATACATCTTTCTTCCTCTTCCTGTCCTCTACTCTTCCAGAACTCTGGCAACTGCCATTCTATTTTCAACTTCAGTGAGAACAACTTTCCATTCTCCATACGAATGAGATCATGCAGTATTGTCTTTCTGTGATTGGCTTATTTCATTTAACATAATGATTTCCTATATTGCCACAAATGACAGAATTTCATTCTTTTCTATATTTGAATAGGGTTCTGTTTGCATACTTCCTTTTTTCTCATGCATCCCACTAACACTTGCTTCCCATTCCTCCTGGGTCCATCCTCCCACCCCCACCAGAGCCCACCAACTGTGAAGAGCTACACTTTAGCATTGTTATCACAGTTTTTAGGGACTCTTTTCAGCGACCTCGTGCCTGCACTGTTTCTTTTGGAAGGGATGGGGAGGTAATCACAGAAGCCTTCCATGCCTCACATTCTCTATTAGAGTCTGTAGTCATTGATATCCCTTCAAAAGAAGCTTCCTTGATTCTGGTAGTGCCTCCCCACTTTCCTCTGCCTTGGCCTCACTTCCTGCCAATCAATCCATCTCTGCCCAGCAGACTGAGTAACCTTCTTAAAACATAAAAATGACATCACCAGCTAGCTTAAAACCCACAACCATCTTCCCATTGCCCGAGGACAGTGTCTAAACTCTTGAACAGGGCCGGTGAGGCTACTCCAGTCCCAGCCCTGCCTTCCTCTCCTCTCTGTTCATCCTGCAGTTAATGAAGCTTGTCTTGCTCTCCGTGGCCTCCAGCCTGCTATAGAAATGGCTTTCCCCTGGAGATCCTTCCCTCTCCTCATTGCCTGGCTGACTTACATCCCACCTCATTATCACCACCAGTCAAACTCCTCCAAGGATGCAGTGATGGGGACACCTCAACATACCCAGAGCCATCAAAAGCCTTGAATGCCGTGTAATGCCCCTCCCCAAGACCACCACAACCCAGATGTTCCCAGGATCCTCAGCGGGCTCTGCCTGTGCTTTGTTATCACCACCTCAACAAGTCACAGTAGCCGTGATACCCACCTGCAAAGCCAAAAGACTCACATTTCATCTGTAGAAACAGGGCACATGATACAATGCCGCCTTTCTAAGCTCTCCTAGCTCGGAAACTCAAAGGAAAGTCTGCATAACCCTTGGACTATAGACTAATGAGGTTATCATAAATATTTGGTTAAAGGCGAGCCAAATTCTTGGGGTTTTGCCTCACAAACTTTCAAAACCAACTGTTGAAAGATACCCTGAGCATCCTCTCAGTACATGGGGGAAAAGGGTGATTTCATTGTCAACGCTCTTCCAGGTGCTGCTGCTGCCACCTGGGGAGCAGTTGCTGTTTCTCTTGGCCATTGAGGGACTTTGGGATCATGTTTATTTAAAATCACCTCCCGCTTTGGGCTCTTGATTAAGAAACTGGTGTTCACTCGGAAGAGACAGTAAGAAAGGGAAGAATATTGGGTTACCACCCATTGGAAAACCTGGCTCTCTGCTGGGGTTGTCCACTCTGTGTCTCTGTTGACTTTAGGAAGATGTGTTGAGCAGCCTTCAGCTTCTGGGTTTTCCTCGATAGATACGGAGAAAGCAAATGGTCAGTGTCCTAGTTTCCTTTCTGTTGCCATGGTAAAATAACGCCCTGACAAGAGCAACTTTGGGGAGATAGGGTTCATTTCAGATCACAACTCCAGGTTACAGTTCATTACTGCTTGGGAGTCAGAGGCTTGAGACAGCTGCCCGCGCCCACAACTAACTGAGAGCAGAGAAAGATTGAACACGTGCATGCTGGCTTGCTGGCTTGTGGTCAGCTTCAGTTTTCCACCCTTACACACTCTGGAACCCCCTGCCTAGGGAATGTTGCCACCCATAGTGGACTGGGTCTTCCAACACCAGTTAACTTATTGAAGACAATCCCTACAAACAGTTCAACCCAATGCAGACAATGCTTCATTGAGACTCTCTTCCCAAGGGATTCTAGGTTGTACCAAGATGGCAATCAGCCAACCATCACTAGTACCCAAATGGGTACATCTTGGGCATTGTGAAAGGCAATATAAATGATTGAGGTGACCAACGAGCAATCCAGCCAGCTTCATGGTGACCTCAGGGGGTCACTGAGTTTTCGGTAAGGGCAGCCCTGATCAGATGACAAAGCATTAGAACTCACTTAGAAAGTCATATGTATTTAAAGAGTCAATTCATTTGATATATATATATATAATCATATACACTGGTAAGAATACAATTTATTCCAGTATCCAAAGAATATAGAAAGATAAATCAGAAACAAGAGAGAAGAACATATATACTTAAAATCAACAAGCCCACAAGTGAATAAATAAAGTAAAAGTATTTGATACCAGTGAAAAGATCAGGAGTTATGATTTGGATTTTAAAGCTGTGGAGAAGAGATCATTATTATACTAATATATTTTTGAGAAAAATGTAAAGGTATCCACTTAAATAAATTTAAATGAATAAATTTTGCTAATTTAACTTTTTGAAGGTTTCATACATGCATATCGTGTATTTTAATCAAACTCACCGCCTCCCCTCCAATGATTCCTGTACCCCCAACTTCATATATTATTTTAAACCCACCAAATATTCTGCCAGTATGTGCATGTGATATGTCCTCCACTGGAGCATGGGTCTACTGGCGACCCCTTCTCTGAAGATCTCACAAGGGGCTCTTCCAAAACTCTAGAAGGAAGTGGAAGAAACAGGTTGAATTTTAAGTAGACAGGGAGCAACCCTCTACAGAGTATCAAGGATCCATACAACCACAGACTTCCATATTGCCTCATTTTTAAAGACAGCTTCTCTATAATCAAATATCAAAGCAGACATGTGAGAACTCACATAAAGGGGAATAAAGAAAACAAAATAAAATTATAAGAACTGGCAAAAATCAAAACAAATCAGAAGAAGAAAATAAAATTTTAAGACATGCAAAGTCCATACTATCAGCATACAGATGAACAGCATGAACGATAAATGGAAGAAACCAGGGGACGTGGAATGGAAAACAGAAGGAAGGATTTAAGATCACAGAAGAAAAAGTAATATCTACAAAGAAAAGTAAGGATGGAAACCCACAATATGTAAAACTGATGACAGAAGTGAATTTAATAAGTCTGTCATCAAAATTATTCAGAGATAAAAGATGAAAACACTTTCAAGGTAAGAACTTGAATGCACAGACTGAAAGGACCAACTCTTTCAAGATAAAATGGGGTGAATTCCTGAGAAAAGAGTGGAGTAGCTAAACCATAGAAGTAAAGAAAATAAGTTCATTGTTGGGGAGAAAGGTAAATCAGATACTAGGAAATAACCGATCTGTCCTTAACCTTTCCCTGGAGCATCCAGAGCTAGAAAACATAGAACTCTTTCCCAGACTCCTCAGGTAGAGTGTGAGGGACCAATTTTATTCATACCCAGTCAAAATGTCATAATAAAGAACCAATAAACAATCCATAAACACCAACAATTCTGGAAATCTGTTTTCTTCCTCTTTTAAAACCTTTTAAATTTTTTATTTTTGCTTGTTTATTTTGGTGCTGGGGGTAGACTCCCGGAACTCACCCATGCTAGGTCAATGGTACACCGAGCTATATGGCAGCTCACCACCATCTCTCCTATAAAAAACAAAATATTTCTGACAGTTTCATTTGGGTGTTGTCCTAACCCATTTTCTGTTGCTGTGATGCGCAGCATAACCAAAGCAGCTTAGAGAGAAAGGGGCTGATTCGGCTTGCATATCCCTAATCACAGTGGGTTGAAGGAACACAGGGCAGGAGCTCAAACCAGAGCAGAGGCAGAAACCACGGAGGAGTGCCGCTTAAATGGCTTGCCTCTCAGGGCTTTCAGCCTGCTTTCCTGTATACCCTAGGACCACCTGTCCAAGGAAGGAACTGTGGGAGTGGGTTGGGCCTCCCGCGTCAGTCCTTAATCAAGAAAATGCCCTACAGACACACCCACAGAACAATCTAATTGAAGTAACTGCTCGATTAAGTTCCTCTTCACAAACAAGTTTAATTTTGTGTCAAGTTGCACAATACTTTCTGTTCCTTCTCAGCTCTCACCATCTCTAACTCAGATCAGACCCCCACCAGCCCTTACCACCTCCCCTCCGGTCTCCATCCACCTCATGTCTTGTTAGTTTTTGATTTTGCTCTGTGAATCTCTGGGGTTAGCCAGGGCCCCTTGAGTGGGCATGAAGGTGACTGATGGTGCCCACTCTACTCAATGGATTCCATATTCCTACAGCAGAGATACTTCCACAGCCACGTCCATGGCTTCTCTGTTCACAGTGGAATCAACCTAAATGACCATCCACTGATAAACAGGTAATGTGGCACATAGACACAGAGAAATTTTATATTAAACTGCAAAGAAAAAATGATCTGATAAGGTTTTCAGAGAAACTGATGCACTGGAAAACGTTACACCAAGTAGCATCTCTCAGGCCCAGATGAGATCCTTGGGAAAGCCACACTGCACAATCCAGGAATTAGAGAAGATACCATAAAGAAACTGATAACTATTATGAGAATTAAGATGAATTCAATAAATACTATGCAAATATGGAGAAATAAAATGTGTGTTTTCTTTACTTTCTCTCTCAGTCTTTGGGACACTGCCAAAGATTGAGAGAGAAAGATGTGAAAAATTGCAACTCATCATCTCAACTTGTGAAGCTGGAAGTGTGTGTGTGTCTGTGTGTGTGTGCATGGGTGTGTGTGCATATGTATGCACATGTGTGAGTGCACATGTGTGTATGCATGTGTGTGAGCACACATGTGTGTGTGCATGTGTATGTATATGAGTGTGTGCATGCATGTGTGGATGTGGATGTGCAGTTATGTGCCTTGTGTGCACGCATGTGTGTGAGTGTGTGTGCATGCATGTGTGTATGTGTGTGTGTGTGCAGATATGTGCCTGTGTGTGTGTTTTCTGCGAACTAATTGTAAAGGATACTGGTGTATTCATTGTTAGGAGCTGTTGTGTAAGTGCTCACAGCATATGTGGCCTTTATGAGGATGATAAATTCAAGGCACAGAGTTCTAAAGGAGGTAATGTAAGGTCATTTAATAAATCAAGAAGCAAAGTAAGATGAGTCATTCTTGAACATATATGCATCCATTAAAATAGCAGCAGAATTCATAAGCAAATGTTGGAAGGAACAAAAGTTCAAATAAAATCAAGAGTTATGGATTCAAAGGCATCTTTAAGCCTCCATGAGTGAAAAGCTACACGATATGAAACCAAATAAGATCAAAATATGTATCTAAAATCAGCCCCAAATTAGAAGAACTCAAAATTAAAACTAAAACAAAACAAATAGTGCAGAGGATGATAATTTGAATATGTCTCGTGCATTTTACATAAAGTGACATGTAAAATCTATTTTCATGCCAACAGAACAGTCAGCATTCGGGGTCACAGCCACAGAGCCATCTTTAGTTGGCTGGTGGAAAACAGGGGGAGGTTGTCGTTGTCAGTCATAGACGTGACAGCAAGTGTGGGGTCCAGGAAAACTCTTCAAAGCCCAGACTCTTATGTGGCCTTGTGAAGGAGCTCTCTCCTCTTTCCTCAGTTAAACAGTGGAGAAGCTCACTCAAGGTCTCTTCAAATGAGAGGAGGCTGTGTGGGCTTCTGCTGCTATCTCTCTTCTAGTATCTTGGACTAAAAGAGCACTCAGTTTGGAATGGGATGCAACCCTGGGGAAAGTCTGATTAGTGGATTCTGAATCAAAAGCTGGAGTTCCCTCTGCAAAGATTGGCCTGTCTTTATAATGTCAAATTTCAATGTGACAGCCACTACGTGACACCGTGGTCTGTTGTTAAAACCACTTCCAGAATAGAAGGTGCCAAAGCAGTTTAACTGTCCCAATCGCCAGATAAACGAATAAAAACAGAAGGTGGGGGAAAAAAAAAACAATACAAGAAGCAGGTTAGTAAAAGAACCTTAGACCATGAAAACAAAAAGGAATGAATTGGAAAACAGAAAATGGTAGCGACTAAACACACCCAGTAAGAACAAAGACTTAAAACTAAAAGGAAAACACTTAAACCAATTAACCAATGGCACTGGTCTTTGAAAGCTAAGTAGAAATGTCAGCATCAAAATGAACCAAAGAAAGGAAAAGTAGAAGAACAACAAGGAAATGGTATGGGAAGTCCTTCTGTATATGTGCTACTTTTATTGGTTAATGAGTAAAGAAGCTGCTTTTGGCCAGTGGCTTAACAAAATATAGCCAGGCTGAAAAAGATATAGAGAGAGAATAGGCAGAGTCACAGAGAAGCCGTGTAGCCTCTGCCAGAAACAGAATGCCAGAAACTTTCCGGTAAGTCACAGACATGTGGCAATACACAGATTAATAGAAATGGGTTAATTTAAGATAGAGCTAGCCAGAAATACACTTAAGCTGTTGGCCAAACAGTGATTTAAATAATCTAGTTTCTGTGTGATTATTCTGGTTCTGGGCAGCTGGGAAGAAACAAGCAGTCTCCACCAACAGGGAAAATTTTAAATAATAAATAAATAAATAAATGACAAACAAGCAAAGAAATGAACAGGGAAACAGTTTGCCTATTGCTGTGCAATAAACCTGAGATCTCAGGTGAAATGGGTGATCTTCTAGATGTTGTAACTGTGCAAACTGGTCTCAGGTGGGCACACTGTGAGTGGAATTAGACACAGACGACATTTTCAAAGTGACCTTCCACGAGGCCTTGCAGAGGTGGCTTTGAGGGAATGGCCCTCCCAGTCTCCAGGGAACCCGTTCTCACTCAATGTTCTTTGCCTCTTTGGGTCTGTGGAGAAGGAAGAGGGTCTCCTAAATGTGTTTTGCAAAGCCAGGACAGCATAGTTGTGAGACCCCTAGACAGGATATAATAAAACTACAACCCAATCTCATATATGAATATTGATGTAAAATCCTAAATAAAATATTAGCAAATAGAACTGTGCTTCACATTAAACCTGTTTTGAAGATGACTGTCCCAACGCAAATGCAGCCTCCTGGGCAGCCCCGACTCCCAATCCCTGGAAACAATAGTAAAGCTAAATTAAAAACAAGCAAACACAGTCATGTGCTCAAAACGGGAACTAACAGAATGTCAGAGCTGGGTGTGTGTGTGTGT
>NC_022009.1:42972993-43000012 GCF_000317375.1 Microtus ochrogaster
ACTTAAATACTTAAACTGAATGGCTTGGACATGTTCCTTCCTGAAGCAGCCGCCACACTGGTGACAGTGAGGTCATGATTTTGAGGGCGAAGCCCACAAGGACAAAGAGAAAGGGCTTTAGCTCTATTGCTGTGCAGCTAAGCCTCCAAGTCACGGTGACTCAACACACAAGAAGGTGTTAGCTCAGTTATATAGCAGGTATAACACTGTCCACACTCTGCTGATAAATGTTCCCACGTGGCGGGGTGGGGTGGGGTGGGGAGTAGCCCCCATTGGCTGTCAGAGCACCCAGCAGTTCTCGGCATACTCCATCTTTCTGGTTAGCAAACCCTTTTGCCTGCACTGCTTTCACCCACATCCTTGGGAAACAGCCCCGGATCCAGCACCCGCTTCTTTTAGCCAGGGCATCCATCCCACTGTTCAGAGGCTATGGCTCAGACTCAGTTGTCTCCACCAGTAGCTTCGGGTGTAAGAGGCTTTGAAGGTTGGAGATGCACGCTAGTTCAGGTCGTCGAGGCCCCCTAAAGATAAGGCAGACATGGGGAAACAGTGAGTCAGAGGATTTAAATGGGAGAGTGGAGATTAAACTTTGGAAGCAGACTATGGGATCAACATCCTAAAAGTTAAGTATGACTAAGGAAGAGGGCTTGTCTCTAAGTGAATAGAAATGACTGTGTGTGCAGTCAGGGAAAACTGTAGCTTCGAGAATTAACTCCCGAAAAGACTAAAAACCAAACTTAAAACTGGGAGGGGGCTACTTTTTAAAGTCGAGGCAGATGCCAATTACAAATACACGGATATTGAAAGATTAGAAATACTGTTACTGCAAGATACAGTTTTTATTTTTTTAAAAAAATCTTGTGTATAAAACACACATGCAATATAATCAAAGATTGTATTTTTAATATAAGAGAGAAAGTTTCCAGAGTACAGAACATAGAGATGAAAGGTTGGGGGTGTAAGATACTCAGGAGGCACTCCAGAAGATGGGGGATTTGGAGCAGAGGGGTGAAGGGAGGGCTATATCAAGAGATGTCCTGAGATAGGTGGATCCTGGAGAAGCTGGACTTCTGCTGCTGTGTGAGCAGAAGTTCATGTGAGCCCATTGCAGAGAGATGGCAAGTGTCCTGGAGGAACAGAAAATCGTAGGCAGACAAAAAAAAGATCACAGTAAATCTTGAACTAATGAAGTCACAAGGGAAAAAACTTGGATGGAGTATTAGATAAATAGACAGACAGACAGACAGACAGACAGACAGACAGACAGACAGATAGATAGATAGATAGATAGGGGTGGGGGCTGGGAGAGTTGGGGGTTCAAAAGGAACAAAGAGGGGTTATTTAAGAGGAAAACACACCCACTTTTCAATGTTGTTTAGTAAAAAGTCAACCCTCTGTGCAATCAAAATTGGTACTATGGGACTGGAGATACAGATCACTGTAGTGGGAGGTTGCTTGTTCATTTCCCAGCCACCCACCCATATCTAAAACAATCATACAGAAACTGTATTATTACAGCACTACTTGGCCTATTAGCTCACACTTCTTATTGGCTAGTTCTTATACCTTAAATTAACCCATTTCTATTCATCTGTGTATCACCATGTGGTTGTGGGCTACCGGTCAATTTCCGTCTGGTGTCCAGCATCCGTCTCTTGTGATGGCTATATGACATGACTTCTCTTCGACTCCACCTACTTTCTCTTTACACCTCTGTTCAGATTTTCCGCCTGGCTTTACTCTGTTACACCATTGGCTAAAAACAACTTCTTTGTTAACCAATGGGATTCACAACATACAGAGGGGAATCCCACACCAGCTCATGGTCCAGAGCACCCTGCTGTTCTTGCAGAGGACATGAATTCAGTTCCCAGCATCTATGTTAGGTAGCTCACAACCACCTGTAACTATAGCTTCAGGGGATAGGGTCCTTCTTCTGCCCTCCATGGCCACCTGCATTCATGTGTATATGTGTCTGTGTGCACACACACAGAAACACACATACACATCCAAAAAAGTAAAACAAATTAAAAGACATCCTCCATGTTAGAAAGTAGAGGTCATTGGTTAATTGTAGGCATTTCTTGAAAGAGGGCTGAGCACACAAGAGTATCTCTGTACTGTAAAATAGGTCATGGATATCCTGGGCAGGGAGAAATGTTATAATTGAGCTACCCTCTCAAAAATAAACCAAAGAGAAAGAGAAAGAATGATCTGAAGTCTTAAAGGGGAAGAAATCAAGGTAGGAAATAAGCACCATGTTAATGTACAAATGTTTGGCAGGGCAGTGGTGGCACATGCCCTTTAATCCCAGCAATTGGGAAGCAGAGGCAGGCAGATCTCAGAGAGTACAATGCCAGCCTGGTCTGCAAAGAGTATCCCAGGAAAGCCAAGACTGGTACACAGAGAAACCCAGTCTCAAACAAACAAACAAAAGCATGTAAATAAACAAAACCAGTGTTCATGAACAAGGCAGGCTATGAAATTGCATGCACTCCTGGAAGCCCAGAAGGGTTTGACTGGGAGAGAAGTTGCTGCTGGTGGTTGACCATCTAAAAGCAAATAGACCCGTTTGCTGCCATAACTCCCATGGGCATAAAAAACACATTTGTATAGTAACTTTTCAAAACTGATTTTTTTCAAACAAGACACAAATTGCACAACGGACCAGAAATAAACAAACAAAAAAAATGAAAGAAAGAAAAACGTCGGTGAAGTTAATGACATAAATGAGGGGATTACGGGTGGTATTTTCTCCTCTTTCTACTTCCCTTTCTAAATTTCCTATGAAGATTAGATAATGATTCCATAATCAGGGAGAATAAACTGAAATAGAAACAACTTTATGGTAGTGGAAGTGTAATTTTCGGATAAGTATGCTTTTGTGTAAATAGAGGAAAGAGAAAGCCTCAGCCTGGGGAACCTCGCAGCCTTGGGGGACCTGGATCAGATGGGACCACAAAGAGGACACTTGGGAGTGGGAGGGAGGCACGTGTTAAATGAAGAACACATTCTTCCTTTTCAGCATGGTTTGGTCACAGCCGTCCCTTGGGCATGGAGTGGCTGTTGTCAAAGCAGAACTAACAGGTCAGTTACAGGTATAGCGAATCCACATTTGACTTTAGAAACAGGAAAGACGCTCTTGATTTCTTATCCCATGTCGCTCTGACAACTAGACATGCACACAGGCCCTGGGAGGAAAGATCACGTCCTGTTTTGCTTTGTTTTTCTTTTTCTTTTTTACACAATGAGTAGCTGAGGAAACCACCTTGTCCTGGAGACCAGAGCAGCTTGTTGTGGGGAATGTTCCCTGGTGTTCGCATGGTGGAAGCTTAGTCTAATCTGTGGCATGGTTGAGAAGTGGTGGAATCCTTAAGAAGTCGGTCAAAGTGGGAGATGGTCATGTCATCAAGGGTGAAATCCTCAGGAGAGATCTGTGCCTCTGGTTAGTTGCAGGGAGTTGTTCTATAAGAGCGAGAATTATCCCCCCTCCCCATCACACCCCTGCCATGATTCTCCACCATGCTGTAATACAGACTGGGAGTCCCTCTAGAGCTGGGTACATGCCAGCCTCGTGCTCTTGGATCTCCAATACTAGGAATTAAATAAACCTCTTTTTAAAACACTTTATTGGTTAAAAGAAATGTTCTTCATAATTCCATACATGCCCACTATCTGCATTTTAGTTATTTCTCTGTTGCTGTGAGAAAATGCCATGACCAACGAAGTTGATAGAAGAAAGAGGTTATTTGGGTTTATGGTTCCAGAGGGATGAGCCAGTCATGGTGGGGAGGGGCTCGTCCCTCTGGCTGAGAGCTCCCATCTTCAACCACAAACACAAAACAGAGAGAGCAAACTAGAAAGCAGTGCAAGTCTTTAAACTTTCAGCACCCCCCCCCCAGTGACATGCTTCCTTCAGCAAAGCCCCCACATTCTAACATTTCCTCCAGACAGCATCACCAACTGCTGACCAAGGGCTCAAACATCTGAGCCTATGGGAGACATTCTCATTTAAATCAGCACAATGCATTTTGGCCCCTCTTCTCCCCCATACTCTCTCCCCTTTCCCTCTTATCCTATGCACACTTCTCCCTGTAAATCCCTTTCCTTCATTTACTAGCTTGGGTTTAGTGTAGTGTCCCGTCCCACCGAGGCTGTGTGGTCCTGAGTTTGGATCAAACCATCAGAAACTTATGGAGCTACTAGTAGGTACACGAGAAGATGCCATGCTTGTATCCCATAATCTGCTGCTTGCTCCCAGATCTAAAACATCACTGCTCTGTCTCCATGAACACTGAGTTCACCCAGAGTCTAAGTAGCGAGCCCTTGCTATTCCATCCATTGCTCTTTTTCTGGTACACCTACTGTCGACAGACAGCACCTTCCTCCACACTCCAGTCATGGATCCCATCAGAACTATGTGTCCTTTGGACTTAATACTTCCAGATGACCAAGAAGTGGCTTCTCTTGATCCCAAATGTATCTTGAAATGCTTTGCTCAATCAACACCTTCATGAAAACCACCCCAGCCCACACTGCCTGTCCAGCTTCCTTCATCCTGGTCTATCTGGATTAGGGTTTGAACATCCTGGGTCTGGACCTCTGCCTTTCTCTTCTTCATCACTGCACTGTTTTAGCATAGCCTCTTGTTCTGAAATAGTTTCTCCCCAGCCACACAGTTTTCATGGCACCCCTCCCGCTCTTTAGTAAATGCTCAACTCTTCTTGATTTCCAGTCTCCCAATGACATTAGATTGACTGACTAATTGATTGGCTGATTGATTAATGTTAGAATTTAAGTTCAATAAAGGTGAGGTCCTTGGCTTGTCTTATTCACAGATAAATTTTCAAAGGCAAAAACCAGGCTGGTTTGTAGTTTGTTTTCAATAAATTATTGGTGAATTAGTAAGCCAAGTGCAGTGTTCTGTTCATAGTCTGTCATCCTTGCTGGTCTGAGAACACTGTCCACACACAACTCTCTCTCTCTCTCTCTCTCTCTCTCTCTCTCTCTCGCTCTCTCTCTCTGTGTGTGTGTGTGTGTGTGTGTGTGTGTGTGGTGTGTGATATGTCTGTCACCTAGAACACACTTAGGGCATCAATAGAGTACATTGAATTAATGAGAGCTAGGACATCTACCTCCAGATTGCATAAGCAAGATGGTCCTGGTGGCACAGACCTATAATCTCAGCTACTTGGGAGACTGAGGCAAGAGGATTGAATGTTCAAAGCCAGTCTGGGCAATTTAATGAGACGCTGTCACAAAATCAAAAGTAAAATGAGACCCAGGGAAGTAACTCAGTATTAGAGCACTGGCTGAGCCTTTATAAACTCACAAGTCCCTCGGTTCAATCCTAGGGTATGCCAAGAAATCAGAAAGATTTACTGCGTGGACAGGTGGAGCAGACAGCCTATCTTTCCCATCCCACCCCTACTGCCTCAGCCCTGTAATCGCATGCAAAGGACTCACTTGGCCCCAGACTCAGACCACATGCCTTACACATATATCTCTCCTTCTTTCCCAGTTGCCTAGGAAAGGAGCTATGATTACCCTCCTTTCAGGATGTGAACACCAAACGTAGAGAAGTTAGCTCCATTTGCAGAGAAGGGAGACTGAGGAGCTTACTCCTTTCGCCATTGTCTTGTTTTGTCTTTCCGGAGTTCCAATGTTTTGTTTTGTTTTCAGATAATGTTATCCAGTGCCACCAGCCACATGTGGTGTTTGAGTATAAGTCAATGACAATTTAACTGCACATTAGATCCCCTTCCTTGGTGTTACTAGCCACATTTCTTTTCACTAACTTCATGAAGCCCATAGCTGTCATGCCAGAGACCAGAGGCCAAACATCTCTTTTGCACATGGCCCTCATGAAATCACGACCAAAAATACAGATTCTGTAAGGGCGGAGATCCTGTCTCCTTCCTCCTCCTCCTCCTCCTCCTCCCCTCCTCTTCCTCCTCCTCCTCGTTGTTGTTCTTGTTGTTGTTGTTGTTCTTCTTCTTCTCTTTTTTGAATGAGCTGGAAAGATGAACTCAAACAATAAGCATAAAGAAAACTTTAATAAATATTAACCACCTACTCCTCAAACATGTCTTTTTGCTTTCTGATGGCAAGCAGGGTTATCATGCTGCAAATAGTCGACTTTCATATAAATCAAAATCTCCCCAGTGGCGGAGGGGGACAGCTCCAGGGCCAGCATCCCCGGTGCGGCTGTAGCACGCACAGGAATCCTTTATCTGCCTATTTTACTCCTAATTAGAGATGTTTATTGTGTTCTTTGTCCATATGGATTTTTTCTTCACAAATATATTCGACTACTTAGCAGCTCTGAACTTCGATACCCTAGAGAGAAAGCTTGAAGTCAGAATCTATTAAGGATGTGTGTAGCACTCAAAGTTTTCTGAGGCTGATTTGATTTTCTTTAGTTTCATTTTCTTCCAGTAGCTGTGTTCTAGGAGCTGACTAATCAAGACCTTTTGGTTCATTGCCAACAGCCAGCAATGTGCTCAGTCGTTTGCCATGGCGGTGGATGCTCAGGTCCTACCAGGTGTCTGCCGTGAGATGGGCACAAGGGACTTGGAAAGGATCTGTTGTCTTCGGTCCTGATGGAAATGGGGAGTTGGAAGTTGGACCCTGGAGCCCCAAGGCCTCTCCATCTCCTGAAAGAAGGGAGCACAGACACGGTCTCATCCTTCAAATCATCTGACTAGGATTCATGATGCACTCTGCTGGGCATTAGGAACAGAAGAGGAACAAAGAGCAGCTTGAATTCCCACCTCTGAGGAAGGTGCACAGGAAAACATGCTGTAAACCAGTAAGACAGGAACACAGAACAAGCCAGATGCCACCAAGTATGCTAAGAACTAAAGGCGAGGTAGAGGGATGGAGTGGCGGGAACAGGGCTCTGTCAAGCTGTGTGTTGTGATGGTGGGATTTGAGGACACAGGGGGGCATAGGAATGTGAACGCCATGTAGCATAGGAGGTAGGCTTGTGTGCCTACACAAGGAGCCAAGGAAGAAGGGAATGCAGTGGGATGGTAATGGAGATGTGAGGCACAAGGCGACAGGGGAGGCTCGTTGCTGTTAGAAGGATTTGGATTCCATATGGAGAGCTCTTCGTTGAGTGGTGACTTCACGTGACTTTTATTTTAGAAAAAAAAAGTCTATACAAGAAATGGATAGAATAGGTGTATGAAGGGAAGAGCAGCCATGCAAAGACAGCAGCTGCAGTCTAAGGAAAGAGAGCACTTTGTGTGGAGCCTGGTCTGAGGAGAGACCTGCCCGCTACACATGCGCAGAGTAGGTATACAGTGTGCTGGTAATGGCGTGTGGAGGCTTGGAAAGTATAGCTGGCTGGGGTCCAGCTTCCACAAGCACGAGGGGTGGGTTGATGAGATGGCTCAATTGGTAAAGTGTCTGAATCGCAAGCCAAGCAAGCTCATTGCCCAGAGCCTAAATACAATGTGGTGGCGTACATCTGTAAGCCGGTGCTGGGGAGGCAAGCTTAAAGGTCCCTCTCGACTGTATCTACAATCAAACTAACTCTACATGTGACACCTACTGGCCAGGCCTACGTGGATTGTTGATGAGCAAGCAAGACATGACATAGCCATACAAGGAGGTAATAGGTTCCAAAGAGAATGGATTTCTGAAGGATTCCAGGCAGGCAGAGTTCTGGTCCCTCTGTAAAGGGACAGTGGCATGCACACCTGTTTCAACATCCCCAGAGTGCAGAAGTCAGACCAGTGGCCAACATTCTAGCCTAGCCCTGGGAAGAGATTTCTCTCAAAGCCAGCTGTGTGTGAGGTCCTCACGCATCTCCTGAGGATGACAGGTAAAATCGATCAGCGTCACTTCTCTCTGTCCACCTCCCAGAAGTCAACTGGATCCTCTAGCTGAGCAGGAATCAGAGGTCTGTTGATGTCACCACTGTTCCTGCTCAGACTCTTAGGGAGGACCTGCCAGTGTCAGAGATGGCACCAAACTTCTTGCTTAGGACTATTGCGGGGGGGTGGTGAGAGAAGAATTTACAACCAGGCCTATTCAGCCCAGACCACTGCCTTTTCTTCATTGCTTGACCTTCTCCAAGTACCCCTCCCCCCAAAATGGCATGAACAAAGTGAGAAGAAGGAGGGGCCCTTGAACAGTGGTGTAGACATAGAAAAGTGTCCTCTTGTCTGGGAGTGGCAGAGAAAGTTGGAAGTCTGACGAGTGTAGATGCAAATTGGGGCCCTGTGTCATGCAGAGTTGGGCTCGCACACATTCACCAGGATGCAAAGTTTAGATCTCTTAGCTCCTCTCCTCATCTCTGTGATGGAAGAAGCCACTTAAGGTAGCAAGTGTGTACTCTGGCTCACGGTTTGGGAAGGAAAGCTCCATCGCGGAGAAAGCACTGCAGCAGACGGGGGCAGAGGCCACCTCTCATCAGGACAGGACAGGGAGCAGAGAAGAGAGTCAACCAGCAAGACCAGGCTCTAAGCAATTAAGGTACACCCTTAATGACCCACTTCCTCCACCTAACAGTCCCACCACCTCCCCAGAAAGCATCACCTCCTGGGGTGTACATGTTCCAACACAGGAGCCTATGGGGGGGGCATTTTACAATCAAACTGTACCAACATGAGGTGGAAAGAGACGGGTGACAGCAGGGAGGGGAGGCGGAGGAGACTGCCTTCCAGAACTTCTTCACAGGGGGAGCCGAGGGTGTGAATGAGAGAGCGCCTGCCTTCCTGGAATTGTTATTAAGGAGCAGAATAAGACATTAAATAACGGCTTATTGGAGTGTACATCCTCGGCAGGCAAACAACCAATGATTTCAGAGAACTATATTATTACTGTGTGTTTGCTTATCTTTTCCTCCCCTTACCTGATAATCATCTGTAGCTCCATCTGTCTTTTTAAGGACACGTGAGAAAATGGAAAAGGTTACAGAGGACAAAGAACTGCATACGATTACTTGCATTCCCCGAGCGGACGGCACAATTGTTTGTTTTTGATGAGATGACAGAGAAGATAGAATTGTTCAAAGGAAATGCTGCTCACAGCTCATCAAGCTGCCCCCCCCCACTCCTTCTTGCTCATGCCCACCCCCACCCACCATGGAGGCGTCTCAGGAACCCATGAGCCAATGCTAGACTAGGAGGAGTGCATACCTCCCTGCCAAGGGGGACCCATGGAATTTCTGTGTGGTTGAGGTGCTATTCATGCCTACTAGCAAAACCAGGTCCACTCAGTGTTTCCCAGATAAACCCAATTGTTGTCTGCCTTCATAGACCTATGTTAGCCCTTCCCTCTGGGACATCCCCTGCCTTCTCCATCTGCTGTCTTCAAGACACTTTGTGTTTGTTGTTTTCCACATCACCCACAACCCTCTGTTCCAGGGTCAAGTGTGGAGCAAGCCTGCTTCGTTCCCCTTAGGTCTCCCTTCCCAATTGTTCCCATGCTGGTTGGGACCAGAGTCTGTATTTTTATAGCTTTATGCTTACCACAGAATCACTGCCCCTTGAATTTTGCCCAGTTACGTTGATGAATTTCCAAAAAGTGAGTTACTTTGCTAGTTCTCCGCATGCTCTTTAAGACTCTCCATTCCTAGCCAGTAGATGAAGGTTGAGTTTGTGTTTCAACCCCCATCCTGCAAGCTGTACCAGTCTGTCTCCTCAGACTTCACACCAAGGGCTGAGCTGTCACACAGGCACCCATGGCAGAACTCTCACAGCCAGAGAGGAGACATCTCTTTCCAATAAATAAAGAGACTCTAAGATGGAGGATCTCATCGCTTCTGAGTTCCAAGTAAGTTCTAGGTAGGTTGCTAGGTGTGACTTCTCAGCTGATTGACAGCTGAGTGAGTAGTGGGAGGTAACAAGGTCCCAACTCCAATGGGCATACCATCCCAATTACTTACTGTTAGATAGCAAGCAATTTCAAAATTTAGCAACTTAAAGCAACTTGTTGTTACTGGCACTTAATGCTTCTATAGTTCACAAATGTATTGATCAAAGGTCTACAGAATACATATGACACTAACACACCATCCTTATAATACTGTAGTAAATATCGAAAACCCATCCACGTTTCACCTTCAAAGGTGATAATTAAAATCGGGGAAGAATCTCAAGTTTGATTATATTCATCAACACATAGAAATGGCTTCCTCAACTTAGTAAAGTCAGATCACCAGTTGGTGTGTCTGTAGGTGACCAGATCTATACATTAGAGTGTGGAATTGCTCCGCAAAGTAGCCTCCATTATTCAAAGGATCCAGAAAGAATAGGCAACGGAATTATGCTGATTTTTAAATATAATTTTCCAGTAGTTTAAAAAGAATAAGTTTTTCATTTAAAAAGCCAGCAGGATCAGCATGCGACTAAGTCCTGTTTTAGTCAGAAATCAGTGGGTGGGAATATAAAGTCACATTTTTTTCCTCCTAAATGGAACGGGAGAAGCAGAAGATCTAACGCACTGTAATCAGCCAGATTTCCTTTAAAAAATAAATAAATATAAGAGAGAAGAGTTGGAGTTTTCATCTTAACATTACATTTTTTAATCCAACATAACAGTGGGCAAATCACCTAGACTGAGGGCCTTTTTCGGTATAAAACCTTTGTGAGGGAAGAAAAGGAGACCCCTCTGGGACCCCCACAATCTATGGAAAATCAGAGGTTTAAGAGGCCAACCTACCACAGGGCCATTTTGCATGTGAAATCTGGGGAATATGGCTGTCTGGTGGTGCCACCCCAAGCCCCACACCAAGTGACTGCTCAGGGTCCCCAGCCCTATGTGAAATCCAGGAAAACTGCTGTCATGAGGCCAATCAGAAGACACTGGTCCAGGGGTCAAGTGCAAGCAGAGATCTGTGAGGTCCGGACCACAGGAGCTATCCCCGAAGGCTAGAAGTAGACCAGGCCCCTTGGGCCAATGCCCTTCAGGTTCTTCATCTCCATGGCACAACTTACAGTTCTGCTCATTGACTGCTCAGAGGTCATGTGATGAGAAGGCATAGAAGGGACACCTTGGGGTTCTTGGCATAGGTGAATCCCTAGGGCAATGGAAAGTATGGAACTGTAAAAGGTGAACTGGGGCCATCTCAATGTGGCCCCTCATAGCACACTGGTGAGTGGTGGTAGCTTCCTTCCTCCTAGGGACACCGATTTGAGAAGAACTGACACAGTCGCTCCTGATGACCCAGTGGGTTGGATCACTTATGGATATTCATGTTTGTGTATCCATGTGTGAGCATGCAGATATGTCAAGCGGATCTCAGGCATGGTGCCATCATCAAGATGACCTGCCACAGAAAACAGACTAGGGCCCTCCTTTGTGGAGAGAAGAAGCTTACAGAGTATCTGTAAAGTTGGCATGTTTTTATTGGTGCGTCTTATGGCCAGGCAGGGTTAAGTGTGTGGATGCCTGCATCAGGGCAGCAGGGTGGTCACCTGCACCACTGAGCCACGATGCCCTTGCGTTCTGAGAGAGGTTATGCCATCCCCTGCCCAGCCCCACTATCATTTTCCCTTTGTATTAAATGAGCTTCTGCACATGGTGCATCCACCATGATGCTTGGCACATATCCTAAGTAAACAGTGAAAGTTAGCCATTGGATTCTACCCTTATGACTCTCATGGTTACAGCATAACCCTTGTGGCCTGCATTGTCCTGGAAGTCTTGGGGTTGGCCCTTGACCACTTTTCTTGATTAAACTTTTGTGAAATCTGTTACCCAGACCTTTGGGTTTTATAGACATGCTATGAGATAGTGCCCCTCCCCTCATGTAGGTGGTCAGTCACTAACTCAAGTTCTGTCTTACCAGCCCTGTGTGGTCTTTCATACCCCAGTATTCATCTCTAGCTATAGGGAGCCTTCAAAATCACTTAACTAGTGTGTAGTCCCTTTGATACTCCCCAAGATTAACCTAACCCAGCCATGCATTGCCTGCTGCTCCATCTCAGACAGCACCCCCTCCCAGAGCCCCAAAAGTTATCCACACAAGTCTCTTTGCTGTCCACAGGGCCAAGACCCTTTCTGGTCTAGGCTTCAACTCCCCCTGCATTTTAGGATGCATCTTTACAGCCATTTCACCACTCAGTGCTGTGAAGGTTCAGAGGCCTGGTCTCTTCTGGCTCTGCATTCCCATGTATCTAGCTGAGTTTTGTGTCTAGTCGGTATTTGATCAATGCACACATTGCATTAGAAAGGAGGAAATCCAGATTCCTCCATCATGCCCTAAGCCAAAAGTTCCAAAGACTGTCCTGAGAGAAGCCAGCTAGCACCAGTCCTGCCCTGTTGTGTCCTGGAGGATGGGACCCAGGCAGAGCATGTCACCAAAAGGCATCTCCTCCAGAGCAACTTTCCTGTCCCTAAGGAGCTTTCCATGTGACTCTAATCTTATATTCTAAAGTCACAGATCCATGTCTGACAATCCTAGGTAACACTTCTTTCCCTGAGATATGAGTGGACAGCAGAGATTTGAGCAATCAGGACAACCCACAGTGAGATATGGGTGACAGATGGACTATATTCAGGACAATCCATATTGAGCTCCTGATATTATAAGACACAATGCTATAGATCCAGAAGGGTGAAGAGATACTGAGGTGTCTATGTGCTATTTTTCAGGTGCTCAATGGGTATGTAAATTAAGGCAGATGATACCAAACTGACCTGTAGGGTTACACCTGGGAGGAGCTTGGGATGAGTTTTGCCTCTAGAACCACGTGACTTCCATGGTCACCCAGTCAGTGTAGTGTCAAACCTGGGCGTTTTTGGAAGATAACCTCTCTGTGTAGCCACTATCCCCTTCGCCTTGCAGAATGAACCAGATGAAGGAAGGGCTGTTACCAAGGGATGCGGAGCCTTGAATGACATCACAAAACTCGTATCTGGGAAAACACTTCACAATCTATAGAGGCCTAAGGATGACGAGCCGCCATTCATGATGATCGTAGATTCTGTTGTCATTTACAGGAGTTGGGTCTCACCTGAGTACGTCCACCTGTGGCTGTGGCCCCCAACATTTCCCTTATACGTTCACCTCTGACTATTTGCCTGCACATCTACATTGCAAGGGGATAAAAGGTAGTTTGCAGAAAATGCCGTGATAGAATGTTAGGATACTAACACGGAACTGAAAACAGGAGCACGGAGGGAGGGAATATTGTTTTATTTGGCATGGTGTCACAGAGAGCTTCTGGGCCTCACACTGCTAGCACCAACAGGAAGGAGGCAGCTTCAGCAGTCCGTTGCTTAGCTAACAAGACAGGCAACTAACAGGTGGGCCTAAGGGTTACACCACCATAGCTGAGAGTTTTAGGGGCCCAGAGAAGCAGCTGACCCCAGCTGGGTGAAGGCCCAGAAAGAAAAAAAGCATGGGACATGCTAATGTACTCACAGGATCGAGCTGAAGCCTTCTTTGTCTCCCCCTGCCACGCAAGCTTTGTCAAAGCTGTGCCAGGCAATATGGCTTTTTCTAGAACACTCTAACACCTCCACGCTTCCCCAGCAGTCAAGGATATCAGTCAACTTGGTGAAGCAAGGACTCCCCCCCAGGCGATAATTACAGACTGGATTTTTGAGTAAAAGAAAATTGAAAAGCCCCCAAACACTTTGGGGATTAGCTGACCCTGATTCTCAGGGATGGAATTTAGTCAGAGAACTTTCTTCTGCTCAGCGATGTGACAGATCCACCCTGGGAAAGCAAAGTTAACTCGTAACAACATCTAACAACGAAGAGTTGCACTGCTGTTTATTTGGCAAAAAGCGAATCCTATTATCTGCAGAGGGCTAGGCAATGGAGACAAAAGGGTCTGGAGACCAACAAACATTGATTCCTTCCTTCTAGCAAGGCTGGTAGCGCCTCCCATTCCCTAGCCCCTCTCCTTACTCCTTCAGTTCTCCTTGTGCCTTCACTGCTGTCCTCAAGTCTCTTTCCTCTTCTTCCCATTCATCTCTCTTTCTCTCTCTTCTCTTTCTGCTTGATTCTGAGTCCCTGTCTCTATCTAGGATGTGGGTTTTTCTTCTGAGTGTTTTGAATGTTGCATTCACATTGCTAGGACTTGGTCAGTCTATATGTGCACCTGTTTGTGGTATATTTGCATGTGTGTGTTGAGTGCACGCTCCCATGTACATGTACGAAGGCCAGGGGACAACAGTGGGGCCTGCTCCATCACCCTTTGTCTTATCCCTTGAAACAAGATCTCTCAGTCATCCTAGATCCAGGCTTGTGTCCATCAAGTCCCAGGCATCTTCTTGTCTCCTCACACACCGTTGTGGCTGCAAGCACGCATGTGGCCGTGAACAACTCTATACATGGGTGCCGGAGTTTGAATTCATATCCCCATACTTATGCAGCAAACACTTTACCACAGAGCTGTCTCCACGGGTGCTGGGATTAAGATTTCTGATCAGTTGTCTTAAAGATAACAAATATGGCATATTTACAAGTATCCTTATGAATGGCGGGGAAGGGTCACTGAAGAACACGGGAAGGATTTGGCACACTGCTGGTTCTGGGCATGGAAAGACCAAGACACATGGGTGGCTTCTTCAAAATAAAGAAAGCAAAAGAATGATTCTACCCATGGCTTCCAGAAGACAATGGCTGCCACCAGCACCAGATTTTAGCAAAAGGACACACATGCTCATGACAGGCCACTCACCTACACACCTGTAAGACATTATACCATTGCTCTCTTCAGCCATTAAATTGTCCCAGAGGCAAAAGGACAGATGTGCGCTGGCCACTCCTACTCTTTCCTTCTCTCTTATTCTGCAGTGTTTGTCTTTGATGTTACTGTTGTTCCTAGTCAGCTATTTCTCTTGGTCGACTTAACATTTGCTTTCCAGAAATTTTGGTTTCCCCTTTCTTCACAGTGGCATTCTCTTCTTGTTTTATCAGGGCAATACCATTGCTAAGAACGCCGAGACTGGGGCTGACCATCCCGAGTTTTCTCTCTGTTTCCATGTTCTCTGTGCTGCTCTTGGTCTCTCTTGTGTTGGCTGACTTCAGATGTGTAGGGGCTCAGTCATGTCTCTATGTGAATGCACAGAGAACAAGGGTTATTCTCTGAATGGACAGCTAGGCTATCATCCTGTCTCCTATGGTCTTCTTTCTGCTAGGGCTTAAGGATTGGTCCTTCCCTTCCCTGGAACTCCACACATTCAAATGATGGAGCCTAATCTCCAGTACAATAACACTGAGAGGTGGGGTCTTTGCCAGGTAATTAGCTCACACGGTCCTCACTCTCTCTCATGGACGAGGTCGGTGCCTTCTACATTTTGCCTAAGGGAGTTCCTTCCCCTCAACCCTTCCACCACATGAGAATTCAATCTGAAAGTGCTATCAATGAAGCAGAGCAGTCAAGCCATGCTTCCTTGAACTTGGACTGCCCAGCCTCAAGAACCATGGCCAGTAGTCCATTTCAGTTCTTTATTCCACCCAGTCTGAGGTGTTCTGTTCCAGCATCTCAAAGGGTCCATGACATCTGCCCCACCAGCAACTGTAGACTCCTTCTGAGAGGGACCAAACTGATGGGGATAAAACCTTAAGATGAAGAAAAGCTGAGGCCCCTGTACAGGCCTCACTTCCTCCAGGGAAAGTTAGGAACTGGCATTTTGGAGAGCTTCTTAGAGGAAATGGAGCCATGGAATTGATCCTGTCTTAGAAGCTTAGCTATGAACAACAATACTGACAAAACCTCAACACAGATTTCTCCTTTATAGCTAAGACACTTAGGGCGATAAGTGTCCTCCTCGTCACAGAAGACACTTGAATGGGACACAGAAGTTGGCATTGATGAGAAAAAATGAAGACATGGGAGGTGGGCGCTCATATATTGTACATCATATCCGCCATCGTGCCAGCTCTTATACAAGACTCAGTGGTCCTCTTATCCTTCATAATTCCTAAAGCAAGTGTAGCTGTTCTTTACTGTACCTTAAATAGATATGCAATCCACTCCTTACCCTACCATTGGCTAGCTGGGCCCTCCTTAGGAAATTACTTACTTTCTCGGAGATTTATGATTACCTGGGCAGCAATACCTTTCCTGCAGAGACTATTGAATGAAAATCATCTAGATGAATATTTGGCAAAGACAGGAGCTCAGCAACAGTGGGCTGGTACTCAGAACCACAACTGGTTCCAAGAAAATAAATCCCAGACATAGGAGACTAACTGGTCTGGGGATTCAGAGAGTGAGGTCATTGATTTGTTACACTAGACAGGTTTCTGTCGTCTCTGCCCAAACGTACTTCAGCGTTTGGTGCATAAAACAGCAACCCAAGACCGCCTCTCCCATGGCCATTTGAGTGGGTTCATGCAGAAGAGCTCCTCGGCGTCTTATCCTGACAAATACTTCAGGCCCGCAGCCAGCAGAGCAAAAGGGGAGTGCAGACAGCACTCCTGGGTCCTTCAGGAAACTTCTCTGAGAAAGGGAACTGTAAGGAAACCAGGTTTCCTGAGCTGCTACTAGCCGCTTGGCAGACCTCTCAGGCTGTATTCTGTGGCTCTGCCCCCCACTCCCCCCACCCCCACTGCCACGGAGACAGATCGTTGACGCCGTAGGAGCCTGGGCTCTGAATTTCATTTAGCATTTAATTAACTAGAGTAGACCAGGCACTCCATGGCACCGCCGTGATTGCAATCTGTGAATGGATGGGCATTTTTATCTGAAAATGATGACCAGCTTATCTTCTGTCACACAGCTATCACACATGATAGGTATCTCTCGTTATCCCAGCCAATCAAACACAGAAAGTTTATTAAGATTCTATCATGCGAAGTCATCCCCAACGACGAGATTTCTCATCTGAATGTGCAAGGATGCAATACCGTATTTTGTGGAAGAGACCCTCGGGGAGAAGGCAGGCAGGAAGGTTATCGTTTGGGACAGTCCATGAGTCCCTGTACACGGCAGAGCAGTTGGAGAAGATGACCACCCACATCACATAGAAAAGAAGTTCATGGCCCCCTTTCTGTTGGAAAACAAAATGAATCAACACAGTTGCAGAAAAACACAAGCAAAGAAAATGGCAGTGAGATCTTACAGGAAAAAGGAAAATGGCTCGCTACCGGACCGTAGGCCAGGTGGCTCGGCCTAGCAGAGTGAGCTCTGAGCATCCTAGAGACCACAGCGAAAGATAAATGAGATCGATTCTCTGATTTGTGGGGCTCTTGAAGTAACTTGTCTATTATTTCAGAGATATCAATTTTCAGCAAGACTGATTTTAGATGGGGAATGTGAAGAAAATCCGCTCGTTCAACTACTCAGATGTTCACTGATACAGTCCGCTAATGCTTTAGATTCACTTTATATTGGCTGCCATATTATTGCTGGGTCTCCATTGGTAATCAAGGTTCCCTTCCCTTTGGAGTGGACGGGTCATGAAATGTGATAGGCAGGCAGTGTGACCACCACAGGGAGGTAATGGGGGGTGGCTTCCAGCCTCAGGTGATCAAGGGTATAGCTAACGTTCCCAACTTCATTCAATGTAGGATGTTCCCAAAGACAAGCTAGGACTCTGAAAGAGATACATTTGCAGAGGAGGGATGGGTGACATGTTTATAGGCACTGAGATGAGAAACAATTATGGACCGTGACTGACAAATTACTTGAGGGGTGACTGGCAAGTGTCAGCTTAACTCCCCTACTGAAAGCCTTCTGAATCATTTCTGGCTTCTCTTGAATGTCACCCTTCTGGGTTCTAAACAAGGGAGTGGTGCAAGCGACAGAGGCACTGAGAGGAGCCACAGTCAGACATGCAGCAGATGCGGCTGGTTTTTCAGATCATCGCAATCACCTGGACACCTTCAGCACGCATCCGAGCAAGATGGGGAACTCTGTTGTTTCAAGGCCTCAAAGAACTCTGTGGAGGGATTCTGTAAGTTTTCCTGAGACTTCTGGAGATTGCAGAAACTCTTTCGTGTTCTTACTCTCCCTTGATGCCCATAACTCTGGTGCCAAAGTAGCAGCCAGGCCGAATAGAAGGCTGGAGAGCCCAGCTGCTACCCCAGCACATCGTATTGCGTTTGGATTCAGGCACTGGCCTCCCCTGCTCATGCTGTGAGCTCTCTGAGCCAAGACAGCATCTGCATTTCCACAGAAAATTTCAGAACCCTTGAGTAGAACCAGAGTCACACCACCGGGGAGTCGCACAAACCTAGTTTTAACTCCTTCTGCTGTCAAAGATAGGAACAATGATAGAGTAATTAAAAATATAGTTACAAGTCACCAATTCCCTGCACCGAAGCCACCATGCTAGGCTCCATTTCTCTCCATTATCCTTCTACTATCTCTCTGTCTCTGACACAGTGCCTACCAACTCAAGATGGGACTAGCACCACTACCTGCCCACTTCTGCAACTCCTCTCTGTTTCTCCAGAAGCCTCTCTAGTGCTATGTGTTTAGGAGCTTTCCGGGGGGGGGGGCGGGGGCAGGGTTCCCGCTTCACCTTTGCATCAGCCCAGGCTCCCATTTTCCTTTGATTTCTGTCTCCCTGAGTCTTCATCAAATTTGGGGGATGTATCACCCTGTTTTTTTCTTTCCTTCCTACAGTTATGGGAGCCACTTGGAATGCCCAGGCTCTGTCTTCCCTGCTCCATAACTCCATGCTATTACCTCAAAACCTCTGACAAGAATGCCTCTTTCGACTCATTAGCTTGACTTCCTCATTAATTCATTAGCACTTGGGAGCCCCGGAGATGATCTTTCTCTTCCAACCAGAGTCTCTGCCCCTTACGAACTTCATTTCTGAGCCCGCTCTCACATTGCGTTTATTGTGAAATCATTCATAAAATTCTCCCTCGACAGGAGAGGAGTCAAAAACTAACTATATATCATTTTAAATTGCTCTGGTTGGTGCCTCTGCATTTTAAGAATATCGAGGGGGAGACATGCCTAATGACAGGGCTACACGTGGATCAAGGGCTGACAGAGTGAACGCCGTACCCGACGCTTCCATCCACCAGTTAGCTGCTTCCTTCCCGGGCCTGTTTGAAGCCATGGGTGTCAGGCCAGTAATTAGACTTCTGCACACAAACTGGAAGTGCCAGCTGATCTCCTCCAACACGGCCATCACTCCTGGGGATGCCAAGTTCAATCGGAAGTACACCATCACCAGTCACTATCCCTTTCCTGCAAGGCTGCCCAAAGTTCCCAGGGACGTCTCCCCCCTCGTGCCCTCTCACGTTAATGAAGTTGGTGCTCTCCCCCCCCCTGCATGTCAAAGAACTCACTCCCAGGGTGGCAGCACCTTGGTGCCCGTGGTGGGTAACACCTAAGAGCAGCCTCCACTGGGCTTTTGATTCTTCCCTTCTGACTGTAGGCTGGCTGGCATATTCGTGTTCAAGGTTTCTTTGTGTTAATGTCTTTGCTTGCTTTTTTAAAAATGTACTCAGTTTCTTGGAATAATACAAAGGACACAAGAACCTAGAGACAACCCCAAGCTCTAGACAGGTACTGATTTGCCTGATGCACTGGCTGAGGTGTGTTGTAGCTAGATACGCCTGGTTCCTAAATGCAGACTAAGGTCCACAGGGCAGGAAAGGAAGAGGGGCTCAACATAGGATAAAGCTCATGATTGCACATACAGAGGAGGATTTCCACCTGTTTGTCATCTGGAGCTGTGGTTCCAGATACAGCAATGACAGGTGCTAGCCCAGGTGAGCCACCTATGAAGGAGGAGAGAAAAGTCAAGACTGAAGGAACAGCACTCAGCAGCCGGGCTTTGCAAACATTTCAGGATGGTTATCTTTGGAATGGGCCATCCGCAGGTTTCACAGCTGGCCTTGGCTACCTAGGGCTATCAATAGTAGGATTCCAGACTTGGATGGGCCAGGGTCGAGAGGGATGCCTGGGCACCTATTGCTGAGTCCACTTAGACTCCATCTCCCTCCATGTTGATGGCATGCATCCTCTCCCAGTGTCAGACTCTGTGGCTCAGGCATATCTGACTCTCCCCGCAGCAGCAAACCAAGGGGCAGATGTGGCCCTCCCATTGAACTGACATGAGAAACACTAGAATCAGAGAGAAGGGCTCTTGCCTTTCTGGTTGTGCTATTGAACTAGTTTTGGCATCTACTGAGATTAGTGGGTAGCTGAGGGCTCACCAGAATGAGAAAGATCCCATGGAAATAAAGTCAACAAACGTGTGGAGAAGGATAAAGCCAGGTTGGGTTCACACAGCCCCCATGCAGTATAACACAGTTGGATAGAACTGTGTCCTAGCCAGGAAAAATTAAAAGGCTTCCAGGGACCTCTCTCATCAAAGTTAAAGGGGAGAGTGGGTCCCACAGCAAAGATGAAACACTGTCCTGAAAATTCTGGTGCAAAACAATCTTAGGGACTCAGGGTCTCAAGAGAATGGGCTCCATGCTCACACGAAGGCAGCCTGATCAGGAATTGTGGAGACACTGGCTTCCCGCCTCTGTTCCCAGCTCCCCACACAACAAACCAAGGGGTTAGATCATTAGTTCCCTGGATTCCCTTCTGAATCACAACTGCTTCTTCCCATCCAGAGCCTCCGTTCTGGTCATTTGACCTTCACATCTAGAGCCTCCGTGTGAAGGTCAAATGACCCAGACAGAGACTCTGTCCAAGAAGGGAGGTGCATGGGGCTGCCATGAGGGGTCTTGGAAAGCAAGGGATCTGATTTTATCTTCATCTTAGGGTTCTTCTGGCTTCTGTCACCACTCAGCTTACCATGCACACACCATCAGAGAACCTGAGAGAGCTGATGTATTTGTCCATAATGCTCAGTGCTAGAGCACAGCTGAAGACTGTGGAAGACTATGGCTAACCCAAGATAAACAAAACCAAACCTGTAGTGGGGTCAGATTAAAACACCCCGTCAGTGGAATTTTATGGAACACCCATTATGTGTGTGTGTGTGTGTGTGTGTGTGTGTGTGTGTGTGTGTTGGTGAATTTTTATTTGACACAAAATTCACCCTATCTAGGAAGAGGAAATCTTAACTGAAAAAACGCCTTCCTAAGAGTGACCTGTAGGCAAGTTTTTGAGGCATTTTCTTGATTTATGATTGATGTGGGAGGGCCCAGCTCACTATGGGCTGAGGCATCTCTAGGAGGGTGGCCCCACATTCAATAACCAAGCAGGCTGAGCAAGTCATAGGGAGCAAGCCAGCAAGCAGTATTCCTCCATGGCCTCTACCTCAATTCCTGCCTTCAAGTTTCTGCCCAGACTTCCCTCGGTGATGGCGTGTGGCCTGAGAGTTACAAGCAGAAATAAACCCTTTACTCCCAACTTGCTTTTGGTCATGGTGTTTCATGACAGCAATAGAACCTCCTCCATTCCACACATATGTATATTCATACTGGGTATTGAACCTAGGACTCACCACTTTTTATTTGGAGGCAAGGTCTTGAATTCATTTTTATTGTTTATTTATTTATTTATTCATTTATTTATTTGGTTTTTGAGACAGGGTTTCTCTGTAGTTGTGGAGCCTATCCTGGAACTAACTCTTGTAGACCAGGCTGGTCTCAAACTTACAGAGATCTGCCTGTCTCTGCCTCCCGAGTGCTGGGATTAAAGGCGTGTGCCACCGCCACCCAGCTTGAATTCATTTTGTAGCTTTAGCAACAAATATGTGATCCTCATACCTCAGCCTCCAAGACTCATGTAAGATGGCAGGCCTGGGCCACTGGGCCCAAATTTTTAGTCTTCAAAATGAAGACCTAAGTAGCATGTATAAGTCACAGGCAATATGATTTTATAGGACATCACTTTGTTGTTCTACTTTAATCTAGCATTTCTATAAAAGCAACAGAGAAGTAACAAACATGGAAATGCAAAGACTGCGTGTGTCAGGATGTGACTGTCAGTGTGTGGTGACCCCCGCACCATGAAATGCTAACGTTTTCTGTACCAAATTCCATGTTAACTTCTCTATGTTAGGTGAAGGTTTTACCCGTCATGGGAGAGAGAAACCTTTGGCTTCATGATCATTGCAAAGCCAAGGCTTAGATGTGGAAAACAGCCCCCCTGATGTCTGTAACTGCTGGCCATGAACTTGGCCTCCCAAAGAATCGCTTCCTGGGTAGAACCCAGCAAGCTACAGTAAAGCCCTGTGTGGGGCTACATCCGCCCAGGCTCAGGGGTCACCCAGAATACAGGTTCCCTAGCTTCCCACTCTTTAATCATAAGGATGTCTTTCAAAGGGTATTCTGTAAACATCAGTGTTTTCGTGATTTGGTGGTCTGTAAACACCAGCTTTCTCGTGTTTACTGCCAGAAACAATTTCTAGGCAATTCGGTTTTCACCATTCTCTGAACTGCAGACTGAGAGGAGAGTCTTTCAGAGAAGATGAAAACCTAAGAAAAACCTTAGAGAGGCCGAACCACATGGATGATTTCGGTGGAATGTGGCAAATACAGGGACCGGGGCATCCACAGAGAAGTGGCTGGGAGGGGGATCAAGTTGAAAACACAATTTCAGAATGAGGAAATGAAGCTTTTGGAAATGGTCTCTTGCCACTTCCTCTGTAGTCTGGGACACTTTTCTCAATGGTGTGTCATCATGGAAACTGCTAACCACTCAGGACAGTGACAGTGATGGTCACGTAGAGCCATTCCACTTCCATTTGAAAAATAGAAAGGCATCTGAGAATCCATGCCACAAGCAGACAATTCAAGGGCTATGTGACAACCATCCTTATCACAGCACCAGGCCTGAGAAGGGCAGAGATCACCACTGACAGAGACCAGAGACTCTGTGACAAATGAAGATTCATAGAGGATCAGGGAAGCCAACTGCTTTGCCTCTGATGGCCAAATTGACAAGCTGACAGATTGTCCCCTCATCTGAGACGAACGCAGTTTGAAGAGCAGCCAGGTCAGAAGGCACACTGTGAGGAAGAAGGAGGATTGCAAGAACAAGGGAAGGGCTGGGTTCTCAGCATGCTACCTCATTCCGCAGTGTTCGTTGTTGTTATATGAGTTGAAAGGCTTTGGAAAAAATTCACAGAACAGTGGAATTTGTTTCTCTCCAGCCTGTTCTAGGATGTGTTTTATAGGGACCATGATGGCTAATGCTGACTGCCAACAGGACCTAATCCAGAGTCACCTAGGAGGCTGGTCTCAAGCCACACCTGTGAAGGACTATCTAGATTAGGCTGAAATGTAAAGACCCAACCTAAACATGGCAGTGCCATTTATGGAGTTTGGTCCTGGACTGGATGAAAAAGAGAAAGCAGCCTGAGCACCAGTGTTCATCACTGGCAAACTGGGCTTCGCGGGAACAGCTGGCTATTGCTCCTGTTACCCTGCTTCCTGCCGTGATGGACTGTTCACACCAGCTTTGAGTTAAAATAAATCTTTCCTTCCTTAAGGTGCTTGAGCCTGGCATTTTGCATTTTGTCATAGTAATGGGAAAAGTAACCAATATAGGAAAAGACTAAATTCTAAGATGTATACACACACTGTCTTAGTCAGGGTTTCTATTGCTATGAAGAGATAACACAACCACAGCAACTCTTGTAAAGAAAAACATTAAATTGGGGCTGGCTTACAATTTCAGAGGGTCAGTCTATTATCATCATGGTAGCATGCAGGCAGACATGGTGCTAGCTACATTTCGATCAGAAGGCAACAGGAAATGGACTGAAAATCACACCTCAGGACACTTGAGCAAAAGAGACCTCAAAAACCACCCCCACAGTGACGCACTTCCTCTAACAAGACCATACCCACTCAAATAAACCTACCCCTCCTAAAAGCACTGTTTTCTATGAGATTATGGGGGCCAATTACATTTAAAATATCGTATCCACTTCCTGGCCCCATAAGCTTGCAACAATATCATAATGCAAAATACATTTAGTCGAACTTCAAAAGTCCCCATAGTCTATCACAGTCTCAACAATGTTTAAAAGTCCAAAGTTCGAAGGCTCTTTTGAGATCCATGCAATCTCTTAACTGTAATCTCCTATAAAATCAAAATCAAAAAGCAGATCACATACTTCCGACATAAAATTACACAGAATATACATTACCACTCCATACTGTAGGGAAGTGAGCACAGTGGACCAAGGAAGACTGAAATCAGCTGGGCAAACTCTAAACTCTGCATCTCTGTGTCTTGGTGTCAAAACACTCTCCAGATCTCCCACTCCACTCAGCTTTGTTGACTGCAACACGCTTCTTTCTCTTGGGCTGTTTCCACTCCTGGTTAGCAGCTCTCCTCAGCAGGTATCCCATGGATCTGGCATCTCTAACATTCTGGGTTCTCCAAGGCAACTCAGGCTTAAACTTCACAGCTTCACTTCAAGGTCTCTCTGGGCTTCCTTTCAAGGACACCCCTGACCTGTGACTGGTCTCAGCAGCTTTTCCTTAGGTATGGAGGCAAATTCCAAAGCTGTTTCTTCTACACCTAACTATCGAGCAAAAGCCACACAGCCCAAGATGTCAAGTTCTACTGCTTACTGGGGATGGGACATGGCCCCATTGTTAATTACGTCCTCCCAAACTTTCTGCCCTTCACTATCTAAGCTTGACTTGATCCTAGAACTAGATCTCTAGACTAGACAGGCCTCAAACTCAGAGATCCACCATCCTCTGCTTCCAAGTAGTAGGATTAAAGGTGTACACCACCACACCCTACTCTAAACTTTCCTGACAAGTTGGAAGCTTCACTGGGTGGAGTCTTGCCCTGACTCCTTGTGTTCCAATTCTTGATCTGTTTATCTCTTTGAACACAAAATTTGGCTCCTTTGATTTCTGGCGCTCTTTTTCTTCTCAAATATTTTATTGCTGCTTTTTTGCTATATATCTTCATTAGAATTACCACTAACAACCACATGGCAGAATCTGTACTAGCTGTTTTAAGATTTCCTCTGCCAAAGGAATTAATCCAAAATGCTTCACTTTAGTCTCAGGCAGATTCTTCAGACAAGGGCAAAAGGCAGCAACTTTTGTTACCAAAATATAACAAGAAAAATCTCTAGGTCACATATTAATATTCTTCTCCTCTGTAACTAGCCCCCACAGTCTGTCAGATCACACTCAGCACCACCGCTTTCCAAGCTCCTACTACTGTGACCCACTAAACAGCACTTAAAGCATTCTACTGCTTTCCTAACCCCAAGTACCAAAGTCCAAATTCCTCCAAAGAAAAGCAGGTCAGGCCTGTTACAGCATTCTCCAGTCCTGGTACCAACTTCTGACTTAGTTAGAGTTTCTATTGCTTTGAAGAGACACCATGATCATGGCAACTCTTATAAGAAAAACATAGCTCACTTATAGTTTCAAAGGTTCAGTCCATTATCGTCATGGTAGCATGCAGGTAGACATAGTGCTGGCACATCTTGATCAGAAGGTGTCTTAGTTAGGGTTTTTATTGCATGAAGAGACACAATGACTATAGCAGCTCTTATAAGGAAAGTATTTCATTCTAGTGGCTCATTTACAGCTCATAGGTTCAGTCTGTTACCATCATGGTGGGACATGGGACTGGAGCTGAGAGTGCTCCATCTTGCAGGTAATGGGAAGTTAACTGAGACACCGGGTAGTATCTTGGGCATAGGAGAACGTAAAGCCCGCCCCCACCGTGACACACTTCCTCTAACAAGGCCATACCCATTCCATCGAAGTCACACCTCCTAATAATGCCACTCTCTATGAGCTTATAGGAGCCAATTACATCCAGACTCACACACACACACATTCAAAATGTTTCTTTCTAATCCAAGCATCTCTTAACTTTTTAATTAATTTAGAAATTACCTAAAAGACAGATGTTGATTTAAAAGCAACCCAAGGACACAGAAGCCAGAAGAAAGGATCTGACATTTTTGAAAAAGTCACCTGTTGATATGGAAACAGAAGTTGAGAGCTGGCTATGGTGGTGTGCACCTGAGATCTCAGAACTCAGATGAGGCACGTCAACCTCCAGGCTAATGACAGCCTGGGCTATGAAGGAAGACCCCTGTCTCAGAACACAACCTGAGAGGAGGAAGCAATGGGAAGGAGAAGGGGTGGGTCAGGGAGAGTTACAGGCTCACTGCAATGTTCACTAATTTGCTTGTTTTCAGACCCAACACACAGCATATAGAGATGAAGGAATGGAGCCAGATTCACCCACCCGAGCTTCCAGCTTCCACACTTCTCTTTCTTCTTCGTTAGCATAGGATGAAGGAGCCGGATTGAAGGTGGGATGCGCAGAACACTAGCCTGGGCCCTGGACCACTGTGAGCCATCATTCAGCCACTCAACATTGTTCTAAATGACGTGCAGAAGTGCCTCATGGCAAATTTATTTGGACCACAAATCAATATTGACCCTGTAATCCCTTGGATTTTAGTTCGAGGCCCAATTGTCAACACTTTATCAATTAAAATGGAAGCACGGGAGACTCCTTATCTCTCAGTGTGATGGCCTCAGGAACTGAGAACTCAGACAGGAGAAAACCTGCTTTTTGTTTTTACTATCAATCCTTATACCCCACCACAGGAAGAAAAAGGAGAGACGGGACAGAAAAGGGGAGATGTCCCATATCTCTTCTTCAAACATAAACCGTGGTCCATGCTTATCAAGCACCACCTGGTTTAAACTTGGGTGCTGCCCAAGTTTTTGATACCCAAGAAAATGCTGCCAAGACAACCACATCAGATCTCAAGAAGTGGGTGTTGTTCATGAAATGTCAAATGTCTCCTTGGTTCCTTGATGAAGATTCCAGGGTGGTAGGGGATACCCAGGCCTAGTTATTAATTATGTAATACTACCCCTCCATCTAAGGCTCAGGAAAAATTACAGAAGAAGAGGGTAGAAAGACTGCAAGAGCCAGGACATCAGGATGTCTACTACGGAGACAGTGTCTTCTAGACACGACAGGGAAACAAAACCATCCCGTGAAATCTCAGTCACACAGCTGCTTAAACAGACTGGACAATGGCAACACCAGTTGGCATGCCAACATGGATGGGAGGAAGCTTGGAAATCTCACAGGAACTCACCCATAGGTGAGGAGCTACAGGTAATTAACGACTTCTGAGAGAATTTTTTTTGTTTTTTTTT
>NC_022009.1:43000469-43021714 GCF_000317375.1 Microtus ochrogaster
GAGTCCGGTTTTATCCCAGGCTTTTGAATTTGGATTCAGTCTTCTCTGAGGAAGAGCCCCTTGTTTGGTAATCTGATACCAAGTGGTCAACTCTAACACACAAACACACAAAATAGTAACACTAAATAAACTGGGCAGGCTGACAGGTTGTATTTGTATATATGTATAAGTGTATATAAAAATAATATTAGAGAAAAAGAAGCCATACATTTGATTGGGAGTTGGAGAGACATATGGACGGTGGAGGGAGAAGAGGGGATAGGAGTAACGTAAATACGGTTTATAATTCTAAAAATAATTTTAAAAAAAATCTTTTAAAAACATGTCCCAGGGTGTTGTATATCACAGGAATGGTGAGTTAATGTCTGTTTGGAGATGCATGAAAGCGCTGGGGAGGTGGCTCAGTGGGTAAGAGCATTGACTGCTCTTCCAGAGGACCTGGGTTCAATATCCAGCACTTACATGGCAACACACAGCTATCTGTAACTCTAGTTCCAGGGTATCTGACACCCTCACACAGACATGCATGTAGACAAAAAAAAAATAAAACCCAATGCACAAAAAAAGAAAAATAAATATCTTTTCAAAAGAAAGAAAGAAGTCCATGAGAAAAAGAGTATGGTCCTAAAGGAATTCAGACCGTGGGACTCACCACATCATCGTCTCTGAGGTAACAAATGCTGGGGAGGTGGGGTGAATGTCCAAAAGGGGAGAAGGCAAGACACCTCATTTGCCACTAGCACAGTGACCCTCTGCGAGGCCTTTTAGAGCAGGGTAAAGGGTTAATTTGGCTTCTGTCCGTCTCGGCTCGTTCTCCTCTATCCACACCACTTGTTTGTGGGCAGACGGAACCGATTATAGCAACGCAACACAATTAGTAATACCGAGAGCGGAGACTAGAAATGAGATCTAAGCAAGGGACGTGTAAGGACACATACACTGCGGGGGAAATTACTCATGCTGATGCGAAGAGCTACTGGAAACATTTGTCGACGGCTTTGAGGAGACTGTTTCCCTGCATGAGCAGATTCAAGTCAAAGCCATCAAAGAGAAAAAAAAAAAAAACATCAGCCATGAAAAACATGCCGGTGAACTCGAGAAGAAACGAAAGAGAAAGTGGCAGCAGAGGTGAAAGCCACTTTCGGGGCCAGCAAACAATTAAGAACAGAACCGCTTGAAGAATAAACGCGAACAAATCAAATAACACTAAATGGAAAATAAAGGGGAAGAAAACGTTCAGAGCGAAGATAACAAATATTTTCAGAAACTAAGCGGGAACTGACGCGTGTGTCACCGGAGCTCCTAAAGGGCTGGACGCTCAACGGCGGCTTCAGAGGAGAATTTCCAAGATGAAGAGAAAAAAAAAATCCGCAGAGTAGAGAGACACGGTTTATCTCAGAGGGGAAAGCGAAAGTATCGTGAGATGACTGGTCACGAGAGACGGAGGGGAAAAGAATTCCATCAGGACGGTTAAAGAAGAGGAGCAATGGCCACCACGGTGGCTCAGTAAAGACACTTGCCTGGGAGCCTGAAGGTGTGGGTTCCAATCCCTGAGGGTAGAAGACGATGGACTTCTGCTCAATGTCCCCTGACCCCCGTGTGTACACTGTGGCGTGCATACCTTGGCATACACATCCTCACACCAACTAACTAACTAAGTAAATATAAAAGGTGTAAAAATAATGTTCCAAAGAGAACCAACCAGAATGAATCAAAGATATTCCCCTTTCCTTTGGTGATTTTTTTTTTTTTATCATTTCTGTCCTTCCCACACAGCGCCAGAGAGAGCTGGCTACCGTGGACACACATCTGAAGACACAGTGGATCCCTTCAGATGTGCAGAGCCAAGTTTAGACTTCAGCCTTCGACGCAGCCGACACTCTAAAGGAGGCGATTACGGATGACAGGAACAGCCACAGGTAAGCCCTAACGACCTTCCGAGCCACAAGCCCTGTCAACAATGCTAAACGTCTCGGAGACAGAGAGGCTGTGTCCAGAGGGCTAATGAAAAACAGGAGTCTGTTCTGATAGAGAAGTGAGATTATAGGACTATAAAAAGTACAGTTGAAGAAAACATGGAAAGGGCATCAAAGACCTGAGTTCAATTCCCAGAACCCACATAAAATCCTGGGTGTGATGGCATATACTTGCAGCCTTAGCACTGAGGATATGGGCTCAGGTGGGTCCCTAGGGCTCACTGGCTAGACTCCCTGACTCAGTGCGTTCTCAGTCAGTGAGAGAAATCCTGTCTCAGAAAGAATAGAAGGTGGCCAGAACCTGAGAATGACACCTGAAATGGTTCTCTGGCTTCCATGTACACATACACACACACACACACACACACACACACACACACACACACACACTTATCAGATAAAGGGGGTGGTTTTTGGTTCCTGGCCGCCAGGCTATCTTAGACCCAAAAGAATCACACAGAGACCATATTAATTAAATCACTGCTTGGCCCATTAGCTCTAACTTCTTATTGGCTAACTCTTACATATTAATTTAACCCATTTCTATTAATCCGTGTATCACCACGTGGCTGTGGCTTATTGGCTAAAGTTCAGGCATCTGTCTCCAGCTGGGCTACATGGCACTCTCTGACTCTGCCTCCTTCTCCCAGCATTCAGTCCAGCCCCCCCAACTAAGTTCTGCCCTATCAACAGGCCAAGGCAGTTTCTTTATTCATTAGCCAATAAAAGCAACACATAGACAGAAGGCCCTCCCACACCACACACTGACACATACATGCATACACCAAGAACTCATGAATGTTAAACGTATAAACTGTAAAATTTCCATAAGATAAAATTCAAAACCACATAATCAACAAAACCCAGGTACCGGAGAAAGGGAATAAGAGAAATAGAAACATATCAATTTTTTTTCCTTTCCTTGTAAAAAAATCTAACAGAGGCTAAAGAGATGGCTCAGAGATTAAGAGCACTCGCTGCTATCCCGGGGGATCCAGGTTCAATTCCCAGCACCCACATAGTGGCTCACAGCCATCTGTAACTGCAGTTTCGGGAAATAAAATGCCCTCTTCTGACACTAGGCACACATGTGGTACCCAAACACCCATGAAGCCAAACACTCACACATATAAAAAAATAAAAATAAGTGAATCCATTTTAAATTCAAATAGATAACCCTTAGGCTTGAAGAGATTTTTTTTTCTCAAATGTTTCCAGTTTCTTGTAACTTTATTTCACTTGTTAAAGAAACACCTAAAGTTTACATTGCTCTTTGGTTTCTTTGTGCTCTCAGTATGGTGAGGGCAAAATATAAGCAAAATGTAACAAAAAGCACTTGGTGTTCATGGAAATCTCTGTCCTTTTTCTCCTCCGTCTCTTGTGAACACCAAGAGTCAGTAGTAGAAATGGATCTGGGGTAGAGGGCAGCCATTTGTGATAAACTGTTCTGCAACCTATACAGCCTATGACTCACACAAATCTGCATCTGACCTAGGGCTGGCCTTTCCCCCTACATCCCACGTTCCTTCTTCACCCATCTAAAGCTGGCCTCTGATGCTCCAATGGGTGACAGGCTGAGGGAGTCTCCAAGCAACCCAGGCTCTTGCCAGCCACCCCCTCCAACAGTTATTACTACAGCAATAAATTCTTCCAGAAAACAAACAGGCATGCTATAAATTTATTAGCCTGGGCACTGTGTTACTTAACGTAACGGCAAGTCTTAAACAGGTAACAAGGGCAGTAAATAAACTGGTTTATTTAGGCCCTGTCAGCCCTAAGTGTTTTCGGGGGCCTGGAGAAATGGTGTTGGCCTTTATAAGCATGAAGTATGCCTACATAAATCACATTTGCCTCCCCTGCTCTTTGATGGCAGCGTGTCTCCTGAGAAGGGCGCGGTACGTTGCACATCTCTGTGAGCTTCGGGAATCTATTCACAGGAGGGGTGGCGCTACAGAAAGAAAGCAAGGATTGCCGTAAGTGGGACCTGTGTGTGCTGCTTAGAATAAACAAATGCCTGGCTTTGCAGCTTGCAGGAATGCATGCAAGGGAGGTTCAGATAGGTTTGCCTGCCTGTCTGTCTAGCACTAAGGGGACTGGAGGAGAGAGGAAGGGTTCTTCTCACCTGTCTGGGCCCCTTGAGGTCAAGTGTCCCCTTTCACTATCATTCTGCCCTGATGGTTAATACTGACTATCAGATTGACAGCGTCTGGAACTTCCTGCAGTGCGACTCTGCTTTCTCTTCCTGCGATTAATTACCATTATCAGAACCGACCTGGGAAGAACAGGGTTTATTGTCCATCCACATCCAGTTCAGCATGTAGGGAAGCCAAGACGGAAACCTGAAGGCAGGAGCTGACGCATATGGAGGAATGCTTCTTACTGGTTTGCTCTCCATGGCTTGCTCAGCCTGCTTTCTGCCTAAATAGACAGGCAAGGGCCACCTGCCCATGGGTGCCGCTATCCACACTGGGCTGGGCGTTTTCATATCAATCACTAATCAAGCAAATACCCTTCAGACTTGCCTCCAGGCTGAGTTGGGTGGAAGCATTTGCTCAGTTAAAGTTTCTGCTGCCCAGACGACTCCATGTCAAGTTGACAAAAACATGGCTGTGCTTTCTGTACGCAGAAGCAATTGGACCAGCTACCTTGAGCTCCTAGAGCCATCCTCTCTCTCCCTGACACGGCAGACTGTACCCTGGAACCGAAAGACAAGGTAAATCCTTCTTCTCTTATGCTGTTCTTGTCAGGATATTCCACCACCCCTAGGTGTGCTCAGAAGCCACTTGGTAAACTAATACACGCCAGAACCCTTTATCAAGGTTTGTGCTGTGCGCTTCATTAAAATACTCATGGTAGTGGACTTGCTTCCTAGGGTGGCCATGACAGTCACTGCACACTGAGTTCTGGGCTTGACATATCGTATCTGAAATCAAGGTACTGGCAGGGCTGGGCTCCCTCTGAGACAGGGAGAGTCTTCCTTCGTTTTATCTTCCAAGTCTCTGGTTTGGATTCCATTGTGTGTTGCCATGCAGTAGGCTTGTGTCTTCCATCTCTGCTGCCTTCCCGACAGCAGACTCCTCTTTCAAGGAGCCAATCACGTGGGGTGAAAGGTCTACTCTCATCCAGTGGAACGAATAACTTAGTGTGCCTGTTAACCTAGGCACTCCTGGAAAGATCCCATTTCCAAATAGGTTCTGAAGTCCTACAAAAGACAAGAACCTGAGGGTCACCACCCAACCTAGTCCTGATGCCTATAAGCACTGAGGTCCTGGCAAGCATAGATTCAGCCTCCCTAGGGGGAAGCAATCCTTATACTCATTAAGTAGATGATTATATTGAGTCATGGCGAGACAGAGAAACCTCCTGAACAATATCCCAGACTTAGAAACTGACGAAACCATCCCAACTCAGCTGTGACTCCAGAGTCCCCAGGATCCTCACAGATGATGCTCTGTAGAGTATTCCATCTGTTCCAGTGTCCCTTTATAACACCAAAGACAGCAATAGACACGCACGCACGCACGTGCATCTGCACGTCTGATGCAGTTCACCCATGGGAACGTGCCGCCACTTATTTAAAGGGCAATGGCAACAGCTATAAGAATCGGGGCCAGAAGACGACAGTATATGATGGAACCAAAGTTCTCTCCAGACCATATTTGGACTCAGTTGCCTGTTACCCAGAGTCCTGAAAATAAATGTACCAATAAATAATAATTCCCTGCCCCATACATGACCAAATATGACTGTGCCCAGTCTGGTGGCCAAGGAGACAATCCATTGTTCAAATGCCTTTCCCCAACCCCCCCTTGGCTGAAAAAAAAATATGTGGCTTTTCTTTCCTGTGAATCTCAACTCAAAAAATAGAATGGGATACAGTCAGCAAATGTCTTGCCTTGGCTCAGCACTGCCCAGCCCTGGGATCAATTAGATAAATAGAGCAAGGAGGTTTCCACCAAATATGGTCAGGAAAATAACCTTCTTGGAGAAGGGTGATTCTGGCACCTTCTGTTTCAGACCAGATGCAGTGGCCTATGACCGAACAACCTCCCACTCACTGGCCTTTTTCGGTGGAGCGGTGACCTGTAGCCATTCTGTCAATACTTACTGTCCTTCTTAGGTGAGAGTTGGACCTTAGCTATTTATATATCCCACATCATGTGGTACCACAAAATGCAGTGATGACAGCAACCACAACAGAATCCAGAGGAATTTGGAGGCAAACTGGTCTAGGTTTGGGACCTACTTCCTGAGATATTGACTGTGCAATCTAGAACGATTCTCTAGATCTTTCTATAAACGTGTCTTGTCTATCTGTCGAGAGCACATGAGCTCATGCTGCTGGGATACAGCACACAAGGCCTCATACTGAACCGAGGAGCAATTGCTAGCAGTGATGATATTGGGGCATTGCAATTAGAACCTGAGTGACAGTCAGAGCCAATGCCGTGGTGTCCAGGGTGGAGGCATGGGAGTTCCCTTTAGAGCACTGACTTGCAAGAGTTCCCTTTCTGCCTCAATGTCTACGCTGTACTGGGACTACCTATTCATGTGTCCATAAACCCCTTGAACACACAATGCACGCCCCAGTCACATCAGTACACCAAGTGCTGGGAGAGACATCTGACACAATTGGAGGTGTTTCATGAATATTCACTGAACAATTAAAAGTGATCGAAGCCTTTTCATGCCCTCTGTACTTTCCCTGCCATGGCCTGGGCTATCTGGGGACATCTGTTTGTCAGTCTGGATTCTGTCTCAGGAGATTGCAAAAGGGACGTGTCTCCGCACATTCAGTCACATTCCTATGGCTCCAGGTGGCATTCAGCACACAGTAGGTGCTCGATGGTCACCTGCAGAAAAGTAGTTGAGAGGCAGCTTTTTTAGGAACACCTACCATGAAGCAGGTCCTCCGCTCGATCCCTTCTTCACCATCACATGCACAAGTGTGGGCACACATGCCCATTCACACACAGAGCTCATGCCACCCCACAGCTGTAAAGGAGAAACTAAGGTTGGAGGGGCGAGTCAGCCTCCTCCATGGTCAGAGTCTCCATGGTGCCGCTCTTCCTCCTCCTGTGCCTGAAGCCAGTGGGAGAGCCCCGCTGGCACAGCGCCAGCCCTGATTTGAGGCGGGTGGTTCTTGAGAGTCTCCTGACTGGATAGTAGATCCTGCTGTCTGTGGGCAGAAGCCAACAGCTGAGCAATCTGAACAACACTCACCAGGGTTCGACTTTGCCCACGCCTGGGATCTTTGTAGTTAAGGAACAAGCAGTTTAAGACAAGGGATGTCTCTCTTCCAGAGCCCAGCAGGGAGCTCAAGCCACATGCCAACACATGTCTAGTCCCGGCTCATGTCCCTGTGGCCAGCTGCCATAGGCCAGGGAATGGAATGCTGTTTGTGGTGACCGTGTCTTTCCAGGCATGTGGGAGGGTACCTAACGGCAGGAAATTGTTCCTTCCACGTCTGCCTTTCTGCCTTTTCTCTCTTGTGCCCTGTGGCAGGGGCAAGGGGCAGGCCACTGGAAGGATCCTTAGAAAGACAGATGTGACCGCAGGAGGGCACAGGTCCACAGGTCACATCCAAACCTCCAGGCAATGCCTTGCTGGCCATTCTGTGTAATAGGAGCCGGGGGTTCTAGGCTTCAGGGGAGCTGGATAGGGATGGAGGGAAGGATTTCTTTCCCACCCAGTGTCAAATGTGGCACTTTTATGCCTAGGGATTTCTTGACCAAATCAGAACACTTTGAGTGTAATCGAGGACAGGGAGTCAGAGTCATTCAGCATTATCTCTCAATCTCCAAGACAAGAACTCTGACATAGAAACCTACTGGTGGGGTTGTTTTCCGTGTCCGCTCTGCAGGGAAATGGGCTTCAACTTGTGTGCTTGAGTTTGTCCGGGTGATGAAGAGGATGTCTTAAAACAAGCACTGGGGGGGGGTATCTCACTCGCATATTGGTACCTTAGGTTCTCGGGGTGACAGCTACAAAGCCACTGACCATTACAGGCTCATATGCTGGTGAAGTAGAGCTGTGCCCCTCTGAAAGAAAGCTGCTCTGCAGGCTGGGGAAGCTGCACTGCCAGAAGTCAGAGAGCAGACCACACCCTCCTCCAGCCTCTTGGCATAGAGTGTTGCGGGCTGTGCGCTTCCCAGAAGCCCCTGAAGAGTCACCTGGCAGCTCCCTACTCTGTAGCATCTCCTGTCTCCATCTTTCCAACCTCCGCCACAGGCGCGACCTGAGCAAACTGGACTTCCTCCCTCCTCCTCTTCTTTGTCCTTACCCCCTCCCTCCTCCCACTCCTTCCCTTTCACTTCCTCCTCTTTATCCAACCCCTCCTCCCCTCCTCCTCCTTTTCTTCTCCAGCATGCTGGACACATCAGTCTGGCATGTCTTTCCAATTAGGCCAGTCCTGAGATACAGGGAAACAGGAAACCACTTGCAACCTCAGACCCATCCAGACGCAGGAAACTGGGCAGAGACAGTGGCGGCCCAGCCATGGCGTCAGCCCCAAGACACAGTGCAGCACAGGCAGCCTCCGCAAGCTTCCTTCCACCAGACATTGCCCACCCTCCTGGAATGGGCTGGGGCCTGTGCTGGGAGAGAGAGACGACTGGACATGCCTTAGATCTCTCAGAAGCGACCTCCCAGCAGCAGGGGTCTGGCAGCTGGTCCACGAGAATCCAAGAAAGCAAACACTTCAGAGTGAGAGCCCTGTGGACATGGAAATTTCACCATGAAACTTTGTGCAGCTCTCTGAGACTCCTGATGGCTCCTAGAAGGTAATGTGGCCCCACTATAACACACCATGCTGGAGACAGACACTTGGCTAACATTCTCACAGCCCAAGCCTGTGTGTGGAATCTAGCCAAGGTGCATTCATGCCAAACACCAGGCAAATACCGCAAAAGCCATCTTGCCGGTCCTTGTGGCTGCCCTGGGAAGAGGGTGTTTGAAGTTCCCCATGAAAAAATTGAGTCCGGGTCTTCAAAATTGCATCAGAAGGCAGAGTCCTCCTCAGTTCCAGAGTGCAGCTCCAAGCCTCAGTCCCGTTATTGGCTAGTTAGCTTTAGATCCACCTCAGAACATGAGCACAGTGTCTCCGTGCCCCAAAATCCTTCTACTTGAAGCCCAAATGGCTTTTCTTCCATACCCATGGCTCATCTTGAGAGAAAAGGAGCTGATATGGGACTTGGACATCTGAGGAATATCTGTTGCTGTGCAGCCCTTGTCTTCTCTCCGTAGCGTGCCAAATGATCTCCGAGAGCTGTCAGAGGACTCTCCTGGTATCTTTGGGTCCAGAAAACTTGACTGAAACAAAAATGAATCTTGCTCGAGCTGGGTATGCACAAGCCTAGATCTGGACAAGAATTCCCATGATAGAGAGAAAAGTCCTAAAACTTCTTGAGGCCTCGTTAGTCCCTAAAGAGGCAGCTACCACTGTGAAAAGATCCCCTCAAAATGATCCTTGTCTCTGATCTCAAAAATCAGCTTTCATTGTTACAGGTCTGCATACAGCTTAACAATAAATAAATAAATAAATAAATAAATAAATAAATAAAGCTCCTGAGCTGGCAATGCCGCTCTGGCTATGTGGCCAGAAGCACCAGTAGTACTATGTAAAATCCATGTTTATGTACTCACACCGTAACAGCATTGCATGCAATACCCAAAAGTCATGTGCAACCCTGATAAATACATGTGGTATGGTGATGTAAGGGAATAGTATCCATTCTTAAAAAGAAAGGATGTGTGTCATAGCATGCTCTGTCTTGGGGACATTAAGCTATGTGAAAGAACAAAACCCAGCCGCATGAAGACAAGCGATATAGAATCCTCCTATCCATTGGGTAAGCTGCCTAGAGTTGCCTCATTCATAGACCCAAGAATTTGAATGTAGTGACAGGGGAAGGGAGAATGGCTTCTAATGGTAACAAGGCTTCTGTTTCAGATGGATGGCAATGATGACTGTATAATTATTTGTTTGTTTGTTTTTTGCTTTTCAAGTCAGGGTTTCTCTGTAGCTTTTGGAGCCTGTCCTGGAACTAGCTCTTGTAGACCAGGCTGGCCTTGAACTCACAGAGATCCGCCTGCCTCTGCCCCCAGAGTGCTGGGATTAAAGGCGTGCACCGCCACCGCCCGGCCGTCTATATAATATTTTGAACTGTACATTTTTTAAAAAGTCAACATGGTAAGTGTATATGTATTAAAATGATATGTGCATTTTGCTTTTTTTTTTAAAAAAAAAAAAGCCAAAAGTTAGAGAAATGCATTTACCAATGCTCCTTATCCTAAAAGTTCAGTTCAGGGCCCACATGGTAGGACTCCATCTGCGACAAGACACATCTGGGTATAGCTAGAGGTCTGGAGACTGCCCCAGCCAGTGAGCTTTCTAGAGACTGGAGGTTTTGCCCTTGAGGATCCTTCAGAAAATTCTGCCAGTCTGCTTACTCCGAGTCTGCCTGGGTAAGTGTCAGGATACCCTTCGGAGTTAGAGTCCAGAGGCCTGGAACCCTTCTTGGTGGGAGAAGTGAATGCCGGTACAGGGCAGGACCGCATGGGGGTGGTGCAGTCTCCACACACGGGGGGAAGGGTTAACACGTGAAGAGAAGATCAATGTTTCTCTCTGAAATTTTACAGTCGCAGATTTTAATGCAAAGAAGCTGTTGTGTGAGAGCTGTGGATCTTTGCTGAAAACTAATACAGCAAGTTAAATGCCTTCCACATTTCGCTCCCACCAGCACCCAGCGCCCAACAGCAGCAGGCTCTAGCCGTCCTTGATTTTAAAGAACATGTTTTTCTGTTACTTAAGAGGATTTTTAAAAACCCTCTTCTAAAATAAAAGTATTTGTATTTTTGGCTGCGAAAAGTCAGCCAAAGCTGAAAGCCCCAAGCTGATGTGTTTAACTCCAGAGGAAGAACACACTCCTCCAAGGCTGAGAGCCGTGCTCCGAGCAGGTGCCTGACACAAACCTGTCTGTCTGTGTGCAGCCTGTGATCTGTGTCTGCATGTGCGCAGGGCAGCTACGCTCTCATCCTTCCTTCCAGCAGCCAGCTGGACTCTGGCTTCACATCAAGAAATTATAAAATGTGTTTAGTGGAATTTAGGTTCTCAGCATTTAGTTTAGTAGTTGTGTGCGTGTGTTTGTGTGTGTGTGTGTGTGTGCATTTGTGTGTGCATTTGTGTGTCTGTGTGTGCCTACCTGTCTGTCTCTGTGTATCTGTGTCTGTCTGTGTATATCTGACTATGAATCTATGGGTGACTGTGTATCTATTTATGTCTTTGTGTGTCTGTGTCTGTCTCTCTGTATGTTTTTGTGTCTCTCTGTCTCTGTATGTTTCTGTATGTCCATATTGTGTCTGTTTCTGTATATGTATATGTGTCTGTGTCTGCCTGTTTATTTGTGTGTATATGTCTGTGTCTCACTATGTGTGTATCTGTGTCTGTGTTCTATCTATGTATGTGTGTGCCCCTGTGTTTCTGTCTCTCTATGTGTGTCTCTGCATGTATTTGTATCTGTGTGTGTGTGCATTCGCACACGTTTGTATTTATAGATACGAGTGTTCTTCAGAGCTGACAGAACTATGGCTTCCTAGTTCAGGTTTATATTTCTGGAGAGAAATAGGGTCCCAGAGAACTCTGCTCTTGTCCAAGGTCATTCCCAGGGCTTTCTTTTCTCCTTCCCTATTAGCCAACAGCACACATTGGCCCTGGTTCAGAGAGTGATTTGAGTTTGAAGATAAGACACCCCCTGCCATGCCCATGAACTACCTCCAACCTCATGCAGGTCTTCTTGTACTGCTTTGTTTAACATTTGGCTAAGACACCACTCTGTTTTAGCGAATATAATTTCCGACTCGCTGTGCACCTCAGACCCAGACTTCTAGAAGCAAAGCAGCGCCCTGTGCGGCACGGATGACAGTGCAGACCACTATTCTGTGCAATATCCCACTCATACGTGTGCACAGACAGCACTGCCATTTTTAATCAGACGGAGTCCTGCTCTGGGACTGCCAGGCTCTGTCAGTGCTGTGCCTTATGTACTGCTCTTTTCTTTAAGGGAGAAACAATCGATACACTGTTTGGAGCTCTCCTCTGATTGAGTCCACATGGCCATGCTGGAAGATGCACACACTCACCTTGACCAGTGACCTCCTTCAGACACGTGAACCTGGAATCATTAGGAAAAGAGTACAGTTTAATCCAGCATCAGAACTGAAAAGTTTTCTGAGTTCTTTCTGTCATCCCACAAGACACCACATACCCAACACTGTGCTTACCCTGTGGGTCCCTGCTGACACCTCTTCTATACATCTGATCCTAGCCCAGGATGTGGCGGATATCTCTGACCATTTCTACACTGCTGTGCCCAGCTTTTCCCTCCCCACCCCAACTCTCTGTCTTTGTCTCTAGCTTCTGTTTAATCCAATACATGTTAGCTGTGTCTCTTCCATAGCAACTCCCAAAGCCAGTCCTTGACCCCTCTGCTTCCCTCCCCTCAATCCCAGTTCTCAGTACCTGCAGGCTGTTCCATCACTCTGATATTACACTTTCCCCTTCAGTCAAAGCCTCACCTCAAGTATGGCCATCCAAGAATCCTCCTCTAGTTTTTGGAATGAGTCAGAAAACTATCAAGTCGGACCCTTCAGAGAGCAGACAACACAATCTTGGCTTCTAGTAGCTGATCTCAACCTGCTGTAGGGCTCTTTTTGCTGTTCAGGGACCCTCCCCATCCCTGTGGCTCTCTTGCCGTTGCCCCTTGGAAATCTAGACTGCTCCTGCACAGAGCCAAGTGCAACACCAGCAGGCATGTGGCATACACCGGGCACACTTATCCATTTCCTCTCTCATTCTCAGAGCCATGCCACACTTTAGTTTAAGGAAGCATGCCCCGGTGGTCCTTCTTGACTTCTGCACTGCCTATCTGGGCTTTTATAAAGCCAATGAGCTATAGATCTGAAACTTTTATGATCCCAAGGAAACTTGAGCTCTGCAGTTTCTCACCCTTGCTCTAATGTGAACAGTGTTCCTTTCCTGGAAAAAAAAGTCTCCCCCTGAAATGCATGCAGACTCGGGGTCACAGACCCAGTTTCATGTTATGGTCTCGATCCTCCCCACCATGTCCAGTGGTCAGTTCACCTTCTTGTTCCCACCACCCTACCCCGCCCTGAATCCTCATCTGGAGAGTAAAGAGAAGCCATGAGGCTCTCTTCCCCAGGTACGTGTTTAGTTCCCAGGATCCAGCCCAGGGTCCTCTGAACGAGATGGAAGCTATTGTGATCGGGACCTAGCAACAGTCCTGCAAATAAGAACAATCCGACTGTAGTGTACTGCATAGCAACGCTGATGCCACCAGTACGTCTGAAATGTGTAAGTGTTCTGTCTCCACCAACTTGGACCTGTGCGGTCAACACATCAACTGACTTATTAGGAGAAACTTCGAACCGGACAGGGACAACACTAAGCAATAGGGACTCTACTGCAGCCGTGAGCTAGCCTCTGTTCAGGACAGTTTCTGAACTGGCTTTCTCCATGTCTCTTATTCCACCAGCACAGTTGCCCATATTTCTCAGAGCACAATTAAAACTCAAAAGTAGAGCACGCAGCTCTGCCATCCCTTCAAGGCTGTCATCTTGTTTTCTTTTCCCCTCCCTGGAGCCTCGGTCACCTTCCTACTCAGCTCCCCCACGAGCAGCTTCAGAGGAACACAGTCTTCCCGGTCCCCCACCTCTCTGCATCGCCATCCGACTCCCCCTCTGCTCAGCCTGCCCTCGTTGTTGGACTCTGTTCAATTTCTATTGTCTAGAAGATAGGGAATTTTTAAAAGTTGCTTTGTTAATCAAATGGCTTCTTTTAAAAAGTTTGCTCGGCATCGTGTGTCTCTTAATATGTGTCAACTCCTGTTTGGATCAATGAGTGTGGGATGCGGTATTAATTATTCATTTTTTTTAACAGAATAGAAATTAATTATTGTGCATGGGATTCTAAACACATATGGCAACAGTGCCGGCTGGACCGGCCCCCCTGCCAGGATTTCGGAGACTCAGATTCCGAAGTAATATGTTGTTTTGCAAAGCCAAGACCTCCTAAGGGTTCCAAGATAGAAGAATTGAAAAACTGACATGTTTCTGTACGTGGTCCAACCCCTGAGCCTACTCCAGTGAGCCCTGACTTCTTGCTATCTCCCCTCCAATCCACGCTGGGGATGGGGAGCTTCCCTGTACATCACAAAGTCTGGAGCCTTCCAAAGCCTTCCCAATGTCATTCCTGCTTCCTAGCCTGCACTCCTGCAGCAAAGGATGCCAGTGGTCCCTTCTCCCTGAATCTATTCAAGTACACCCACTGGTAAGGTGACTGGGTCCCAGGCATTGCTCTTGCTGTTGGTTCTGCCTTTGACACTTGTTTGGTATAAAATTTTCTAGGAAGTCATGAGTACAGCCCTCTTCAGGGGACCTCACTGCCTCTCACCTGTCCTTGTATCCACTAAAGACAAAGAGCTTAAGATGCTGAGATGACACTATTCATATTACGGAGGAAGAGCTCATACAAGTACCCGTCCTCTTTAAGGATGTTGAAGGACAATGATTCCTGGAATGGAGAGGTCCAAGAAGAACGATTTGGAATTCATTTGGGACAAGTACATGGAGATCTTGGGCACAAAGGAGAAGAAATGTTTCCACAGCAATCAAGACGGCCATCATTTGTGTTCTTCTGTTGTTACTGTCGCTGTAGTCATGGCAACATACCTGACAGGAGCAACTAAGGGGACAAAGTTTGCGGGTACAGTCCATGGTGGTGGGAAGGCATGATGGCAGGGGTGGCATGTGGCCACATCATACTGCAGTCAGGAAACTGAGAAAGAAAGCGGGGCTGGGCTCACTCCTTTCTACTCAGTCTGGACCCAGAACATGGGGTGATGATGCCCACCTTCAGGGCAGGTCTTCTCTTCTTGGTAAACCCTCTCTCTGGAAACACTCTCACAGCCAGGCCAACAGGTGTGTCTCCTAGGCGATTCCAAATCCAGTCAAGTTAACAACGGAGACCAATTATCCCACTGCTTATTTTCCCAGCTCCTTTGCCTCCATCCTGTCGCTTCTCTTCTTTGTTACTTAGCACAGTCCTTGGCAGAGAAGGAAACTCAGTAAGTATATACTGAATAAGCCCAGACCTTGAAAGATACGCCCAAGAGGGAATGGAGTCCTCTGGCTTGCACCTAGACAGAAAATGCTGAACAGCCTAGGTTTGAGTATCTTTACCCTGGGTAGCATGCAGGTGAGTTTGATGTAGAGTGTCCCAGGGTGTCACCAGGGACTACACACCCTGTCAGCCCTCAGTTCCGTTTTGCCAGTATGGGGCTATTCTCAGACAGACTCTTGCATTTTGGTAGGAAAGTGGCCTCCGCAGGACTGAATGTTCCATCAGCTCAGGTTCAAGTTTGTGTAGGAGTGGAGAACATCCATCCTCAGAGGCTGAAGTAAGTCACTGAGTCGAGGCTCTGCAGCCACACAGTTGGACAACTGAGCCTTCCTGAAAGAGCTGCAGTGATCCTGATGTGAGATGGAGGGTTTAGATCGGAACCAAGTAAGATGCAGAGCTCTGGGGTCTGCTGTGGACCCTGCTGAAGGGCATGCACCAAATTAGCATTGTGACAACGTAGACCCACGTGAGGCCCGAGGCTGTCGCCCGGCCCCAAATGCCCAGTATTTCCCATCCCAGGTGCCTGCCTTTCTCCCACACCAGCTCACATGTGTGAGTCCCTGTCACATGCCCTCCCTATACCATTCCCTAGCCCAGCACGTTTGTAAATGGCTTGATCTCAGCCCAGGACTAAACTTTATTTGTTAGAAGGTCACTATTTTTTTCTCTTTTTAAAATTCTCACGTGTGTGTGTGTGTGTGTGTTGTATGCATGTGTACTGTATGTGTGTGTGAGTACATGCACACACCCATGTTGACACAAGCAAAAGTCAGAGATCAACATTTTGTATCTTCCTCTATTGCTTTCCACCTTGTTTTTTTTTGTTTTTTTTTTTTTTTTTTTGGCACAGGCTCTCGATGAACTAACTTAGAGCTTGCCATTTCAGCTAGATTAGCTGGCCAGCAGGTTCCAGAAAGGCTTCTGTCTCCACCTTCCAGAATAGCGTGTTAGGTGCACGGTACCATGGCTAGCTTTGAAGTAGGTTCTGGAGGTATGAACTTAGGTGCCCCAGCTTCCACAGAAAATTATGTCCTGAGAACCGAGTGGTGGACACAAGCCCTGAGAGCTGAGTGGTGCTGGTGCCGGTCTTGAGGGAGCAGGAAGAGTGAGATAAGTTTGGAAACTGAGTGCAGTCCTGGGGCAGGTGCTAAAGGGTCCTAGACTCCACCATCAGAGGACAAAGGCAGAGGGAGACCCTCCACAGTCCTGCAGGCAGCAGTGACATGGTGCATGCTGTGGACAGACACTCTGCTTTGTCCTCCATAGGCTACTTCCCCTATGACCTCCACTCTCAACTGTTGACTCTAATTCTGTGAATGAACAAACAGACCCTATTGCTCTATAGTCACCACAGTGTCATCATGAGATGATACCGTCCATGCTGTGCCCTTGAAGCTGGGCATCTCCTTGGTAACCCAGATGCAGCCTTCATCACAAACGTGTGTTCCTCTCTGCCATTCATTCCATGTCTTTCCTCTCCCTTCTACCTCCCCCCCAACACCCCACTTCTCTCTATCTTTCTTACTTTGTCTCTTCCTCAAGAATATGCAATGGAGAAGTAATACAAGGAGAAAGGAAACAGAAAGATAGGCACCAGAAGGAGAGCCTATCTGGTTGGTTGGTTGGTTGGTTGGTTGGTTGGTTGGTTGGTTGGTTGGTTAGTTGGTTAATTAGGTGGCTGATTTAAGGTTAAAGCCAGATCCTTAGTTTCCAGGTATTTGGCAAAAAGGGAGGTGTTATTTTTAATATCCCAAGTTAACAGGTTCCTAGGAGCCCAGCAACTTCAAACATGAGGCTGAAGCAGGCAAAGAAGCTCCAGTAACAAACCACAGAAAGTGCTGCGAATGCAGAGGCGTGGAGTTAGGAGTCTAATGGCCTACATTGGATACAGTTCTTTTTCACTTTCATCACTACTATTAATTATATTATTATTATTATTATTATTATCATTATTATTTGTGTGTGATGTGTGGAAATGGGAAGAATCACAGGCCACACAGAGTGTGCAGGGCAGTGGTCAAATTTGTGATGTGGATTCTCTCTCATCTTTATGTGGGTGCCAGGGTTGGAACTCGGGTCATCAGGCTTGCACAGCAAGTGGACCTGCTGAGCCATCTCCACAGTCTTGATAGAGTTTTTAAATGAATTTCTTATTTGGGGCTAGTCTTGATTCCTTTTTGTAATTTGTTTTCAAAAAGCAAACCAAGGAGAATACCACAGATCTCTAACTAGATTCCTTACAGTGAACACAGCGTACTGACAAGGACTGGGTGACGCTTAGCTGTTTGTCTCTCCAGTGTCCTCTGGTCCACCTCGCCCTGCCTTCAATGGCCTTGGGACTCTTGAGACCTCCTACTCAGGCACCTTGTAGCGGGTCCACCATCTGGGTTCATTCAATCATATTTCTTTTCTGGACCACAGTCCTGGTAGTTGGAAAAGTTACACTAAAGGGAGAAACTGCCTCTCTCCTTCCATCAGATCACAGGTTTGTGATACCCGCAGAATTTTATTGTGAAAGCAGCAAGTTACTCAATTTCTTCCTCATTAAATGTACCTTTCCTCCTAAAACAACCAAAATTCATATCTTATTTTATTTCTGTTTTATCAGGCACATCCCAATATTGAATAGGTCCAATCCCTCAGTCAACTAATAATCTCTAAGTCTTTTTCATATTAAAACCATTAAGCTGTAGCACCCCGTCCAATTTTCCTGTCCTTGTTTGGGGGTTTGATCTGTTTATTTTTAATAAGTATAGAAATGTATCTTTCCCCCGTTTAATGAGCTCTGTCTTGGTTAGATTCACCACCCTTATACCTTAGCCTACTGTATCCTCCTGGGCATGGCTGGCCAACCTTTTTACTATGTCCCAGTAATCCAGTGCTAACATTGCTGAACAAGGCAGAGTTGAGGAGCAAGGCCTGGCTTTATCGATCTTAAGAGATAACCCTTGATCTGGACCAGGCCAAGGCCAGAGGGCAACCCCACTCCCACCCCTAAGGAGTATCTTCTGTTTTGTTTGGCTGCCAAAAAAAATGGCCTAATCTAGTCCCAGCCACTAGTGAGGAGGGGCAAAGACAGGACTCACTAATTACCAACACATGCCGGGATCAACATTTCTCAGATCAGTGTTAGAGTCGATCTCATCTGGGTCTCCAGTTTGAAAGAATTCCATTCATCCCACAGACATTTTATGATAACCACTTTGGGTCAAATGTGCTTTGTTGTTTTTTTTTTTATCCTTTCTTTCCCCCTCCCCTTGAATTTATTGTTCCATTTGGAATCAGAAACATCTTAAACTGGAAAAAATAAAAAAGGAAGGACCCTTCAGCCCCATGTAGGCAGGTGAAGATGGGTCAGTGAGACCGTTGGAATTTGGCTTTCATGCTGCCTGTCCCTCGCTGGGGAGTCTCCACAAGCACCTCTGACTGACTTGGCCTGGGGGTCTCTATCTATAAATCAGACAGGTGGCATCCAGAATTTTCTTAATGTCTGCTAATCTAACAGGAAGGGGTTTGTCCAGGAGAGCAAAGGAGAGCAAGCAGTGCTAGGCAAAACCTGAGTTCTTCAGATGCCGTCTACTTCCGCGAGCCCGGGGAGCTCGAAAATGCCCACCACCGCTCATAAAGGAGGAAACTGAGGCCTAGGGGTTATGAGCTGATGCTCTCCCACTTTGGACAGCATGGCGCCTGTGTTCAAATGTACGGGTACAACTTCAGGGCTGCCCAGCTCCATTCTCCTACCAAAGCATCTCTCTCACTAATCTCAGTGAGTTCCTGATGCTAGATTTCCTTGAAGAAAGAAAACCTATGCAGGCATTGCTGAGCTCAGAGCCTGTGTGGAAAGCCGGTTCTACAAAGAGCTTCCTGGAGGGATATCATGGCAACTGTGCTCTGCCTTGTAATAAAACACCCAACAAAGGCAGCTTCAGAAAGGCTCACAGTCCACGGCTTCAGTCCATCATGGCAGAGGAATCACGACAGCAGGGGCTAAGGAGCTAGCTAGTTGGTCACATTGTATCAGCACTAATGGTTGGTGCCCAGGTCGGGGGAGCTCAGCTTGCTTTCTCCTTTCTATTTAGTCCAGGACAATCATGAAACGATGCCATCATCCACAGTTAGGTGGATTCTTCCTGTCTTCTTTACCCCAGTCTAGAAACTTACTCACAGACAGGCTCATTGGGGGTTTGTCTCCTAGGTGATCTAGGTCCAGTCAGGTTGATACCATCTGAATATACAAGGCCACCTGAGCGCATTCCTCCTCTAGGGAAAAATGAAAGGAATTGGGGAAACGGATGTGCTTGGTTGAGTCTAGGATGCCAGGAGTCATCAGAGCATAAAGACATGGTCATACAGCTGACCTGACAAGTCCTCCCTGTGGGCACCAAGCAAACAGTAGGACATGTCTACTGAAGGAAGAAGGGGTTGGGTGCTGAGCCTAGCTTTGATTTCAGGGATCCTGGGCTGACAGTGCCGCTGCTCTGGATGCTAAAGGATGCCCCAGACATATTCCCAAACAGGATTGGTTGGGAGTGAAAGACCTGGGAAAGGAGAGGCAGGGGAGGGAGAGGCAGGGGAAGAGCCAGTGGAGGAAGAAGCTGGGGACGGGACCCAGAAGACGTTGATAGTACTGTCTTGGTGATTTTTTTCCCTAAAAAGTTTGAATGCCAGGTGGTGGTGGCGCACGCCTTTAATCCCAGCACTCAGGAGGCAGAGGCAGGCAGATCTCTGTGAATTCGAGGCCAGCCTGGTCTACAAGAGCTAGTTCCAGGACAGGCTCCAAAGCTACAAAGAACCCTATCTTGAAAACCACACACACACACACACACACACACACACACACACACACACACAGTTCCTGGAGAGGACATTATTCCAAAGCCTGATACCAGTACACATAAATTAGAAATAACTGTGATCGTTTTTTTCAAGAGCTGTAACACCCGGGAATGGGGTCTGTGTGTGCAGGCATCCTCTCTGCTCTGTGAGAAAGACACTGCTGCCCCAGTTGGATCATGCAGAGAGAGGAGCTTTGATGGGTCCCACAGTTTTCCCAGGACTGGAAACCTGATAAATGGTGTCAAAATGATACCTTCCTGATATCAAGCTTGTGGAGTCTGCACTGGCCACTGCGAGAGCTCAGTTACCCTGATGACTAAGGGAAAATGTTCTGGTCCATAGTGTGTAGACATATCCAAACACATGCCATGCACATGTTCATAACACATTCATGTACAGAGACAAACATACATACATACATACATGGCCATACAACACGCGCTCATTGCATAAACTTCCAAAAATTATGATAAAAATTTGATGATGCTGTCAAGTTATTTCTCATAATTAAGCATGAAAACACAGTAAGATAGTGCAAGCTTGCAATCTCAGAGGAGAGGTAGAAACAGGTCGACCCCGGGACTCTCTGGCCAAGCATAGTCCAAGAGTTCCAGGCCAGTGAGAGATCCTGCCTCAAAATCAAATGTGAACTGCTCCTGAAAAATGACACCCCCTGGCCTCCACATGCAAGTGCTAGCGTGCGCGCGCACACACACACACACACACACACACGCACACAAACACAAACACACACACAAATAGTTGTTGTTTTTACTCTTTGACTCTACTCTTTTGGAGGGCCAGATCCCAAATAAATACATGGAGACTTAATTCTTACTAATAATGCCTGACCTTAGCTTGGCTTGTTTCTTGGCAGCTTTCCTTAACTTAAATTATTTCAACTACCTTTTGCCTCGGGGCTTTTACCTTTCTCTATTCCTGCATATCTTTTCTTCCCTTCTTCTTCTGTATCTGGCTGTGTGCGGGTGGCTGGCCCCTTCTTTCCTCATTTACTCGCTCCTGGATCCTCTCTTGCCTCCCAGTCCCTCTTTTTCTCCTTCTATCTTTTCTTTCTGCCTTCCAGCTCAGCCTATCCTTTCTCCTGCCTTGCTATTGGCCATTCAGTTCTCTATTAGGCCACCCAGGGGTTTTAGACAGGCAAAGTAACACAGTTTCACAGAGTTAAAAAAAAATGCAACACATCTTTGCATCATTAAACAAATAAATATTCCACA
>NC_022009.1:43021814-43044404 GCF_000317375.1 Microtus ochrogaster
AAAACAAACATAACACATGGCCACATAGGTACAGTAACATCCCACAGCCTAAACAAATGTAACACACCTTTGCCTACTTAAAATAATACTCCACAACACACACACACACACATACACACACACACACACACACACACACACACACACACACACACACGGAGGCACGGAGGAGTGAGAGGCACGGAGGAGTGAGATACATTCATGGTATACTTAGCAGAAAGGGAATGGTCCTGGACTCTGAGGTCCCAGAAGGAATGGTGATAAGACTGGATAACATGTAAGGAGCCAAAGCCCAGATTGCATTCAGCAGTAATACCAAGACTAACCAATATTGTTATAAAACCAACTTTCTATAAACAAGCCAACATAATAGCTCCTCCCCCTCCAAAGATGCATTTTTTTCTGAACATCTTCCCAGTAGAGAACTCAAAACTACTAGATGCCAGATGATATTCAGAGAAAGCAGCAGTGGGCATGCTCAGAAGGGCCAGGGTAACTGCTAGGAAGCCCCTACACAGGTTTTTTGCTTGCTGAAACAAAATGCATCAGCAATTTTGAATGTGATGATAATCAAACACCAAAAATGGTGACATTTTTTTGATTCCTTAAACTGTTCATAATTGGTACTTTGACAGTCATTTTTGGTAAAAATGGAGGTGCCAAGAGGACAGCAGGAACCTGGCGTGCTCACATGTCCAAGGACCTAGGAGGAAACCGTCAGTGTCAATGCAAAGACATTGAATTGATACATGGATAATTACTTGTTCCCTTCAAGCTGGCCTCCCAGGAAGATGTGTATGTTTTGTGGAGCCCCCTCGGTTGTCCTTCACACCAGTCCAAAGTGTCAGCCCCACCACTGGTGTACTGACAAATAAATTAGTGCCTGCATTTCAGCTGATTCATCCTGCACAGAAAAGCACTCCGGCACCTGCCCACCAGCTGATGCATGCAGCAGTCCCATGGCCCAGAGAGGAGATGCTGGTGCCTTCTAGCCAGCACGCACGGATGGGCCATCATGCCTCTGCGTTAATGTCTGCCGGCAGTCAGGATGGACCCTGTACAAAGGAGAAAGGCAGAATACCAGCAGCATTGAGATTTAAATACTAGAAATGGACAGCATAGTCTACCTGATGTCTTCACCAAAGCACCACAGACTCCATGTTTAACACTGAATGCTTCAGTGTGCGGATCAGGGGTCCCATGGGGTTTCCACTCATGTTCAAACAGCACTCCATGGTTGGGAAGTCCTGGGACTTGACTCAATGTGATCATTTCTCTCTATTTATGTTGTTATTTCTAAGCATGTGTGCATTTATGGTAGGTATGTGCCTATGTCCTTGAGGTAAGGGGTGTCAGATCCCCCTGGCATTGGAATTACAGGCAGCTATGAACCACCTGATGTGGATGCTGAGAAATGAACTCTGGTCATTTGCAAGAGTGGATTGTGCTTAGATGCTGAGTCATCTCTCTGGCCCTGACATCACTATCACTCCTTATCACTCCTTATCACTCCTTATTTCTTCTTCTTCTTCTTCTTCTTCTTCTTCTTCTTCTTCTTATTATTATTATTATTATTATTATTATTATTATTCATATCCCTCCTTTTTCTCTTGAAACAGAACTTCACTATGTAGTCCTGACTGTCCTGGAACTCACTCTGTAGACCAGGCTGACCTCAAACTCAGAGAGCGCCTGCCTCTACTTCCCAAGTGCTAGGATTAAAGATGCGAGCTGCCACTGCCCAACTTTAGTTCTTAATTTTGAAGGACCCAGGGATGTGACATGGCATGGTGTCTCACAGATCCCATGCCTGTCACTATCCTTGGTGTCCATTCCCAAGGACAGGACAAGCCCAGCAGCTTTCCTCAGACTCCAGCATCTCGTTACAACCCAGACATGTGAAAGAAGTTCAGGCTCTGTGGTAAAGCACTCCTCTCCATCCATCTTGACTGCAACATCCTTGGTGTCCCCAGTTACCCCTGTTTGTGATCACTAGATCATGTCAGATGGTCTTTATGCCTTGCTCACCTCTCTAAGCTGGTGACTTTATCTGTCCGCTATCATGTACACACATCTGACATCGGTTTTCAGTTACCCCAAACAAATGTGATTGCCTACCCTATCCCCATTGCTAGAACCTATGCCACCACACAAACTCTGTGTGTGTGTCCATGTGTCTCTTGCTGTCTCACTCTGTCTTTCTTTCTGTGTGTCTCTCTCTTTCTCTCCATGTGTATCTGCCTCTCATCTTCCCTCCACCTCATTTTCTCCTCTCTCTCTTCACCTACAATCCTTGTGGATCCCCCCACAGGCCCTCTATGTCCTTCAGCACCCACTAACATCTGCTTCCAGTTCTAACCCTGCTGCATTGACCTTTCTTCCCCACCAGACTCGACTTTTGGTCAAAGGGGCTATGTCTTTTATGATTCAACCCCTGATGCATGATAGAGGGACTGGCTGGTGGATGGTGTCAAGGTAGATGGGACAGAAGTCTTGGGTGTGCAAGCCCAAACTGGAGAAAGAGCTACCACTTGGTACAATCTGTTCCTGGGTCATGTTTTGCTTCTGGGTCCAGGTTGAACTCAGGGCATGAGCTGATCGGTTAAGCCTCCCTGTCCAAAGAGATGGCATCTTGGCTGACATCTTGCATGTACTGGTATGGGTGGATGTCTCACTAGCAATCCCTCATTGGGAACCACCTCTTTATACATGCCCCCGGAGGAACCCAGTGCTATGCTCTCTGTGCCCTCCTGGACACATACAGCCTCCTTTGCCATTTCCTCAAGAGTTAGCCAACTCCTAAGCAGGGATCTTGCCTGCTTCTGTCTAACCCAAGCCCCAGACCTGCCATTAATTACAGTAATAGTGACGCTTTGTACTTTTATAGCCTCTTTCACCAGAAGATCTCCAAGTACTTAAAAAATATTATCTCATTAATCCTCACAACACCCTCATGAGGCAGCTGCCAGGCAAACCTGGCCCCCTCTCATCAGAAAAGGGAAACAATGGCACAGGAAGATGCTGTGTGGAGAAGGGGGCCAGAACCAGACAAGGAGGCTCAAGTTCCCTGGCTGGCATCAAAGCTGGCTTGTCTCCCTACCGGTGAATGGACCTGCTCAGGGTGCATCTCCTATGAATGTGTCTGGATTGCATGGATATTCATGGACGAGCCTGACACTCAGCTGGCATCCAGCAGAGGAATCCAAATCACTGACATGTTTGAACAGATACCTGTTAATCTCCAAAGACCTCTGTTTCCAGTGGAGACCCAATGGTCATATATGTATGTGGGTGGGTAGCATGATCAGTTCCCAGAACCCATGTAAAAAGAAATATATGGTAATCTGTGCTTATAATCCCGGTTCTGGGGAGGTGGAGATAGGAGGGTCCCTGGAGCTCACTGGCTAAGCAGCCTACTCTACTTGGCAAGTCCTAAGCCAGAGAAAGACTGTAGCAAAAGAACAAGATGGAATGACGGTAGAGGCTGTCTTCTGGCCTCCACATACATATTCACACATGTGTTCCTGCACACACGTGAACATGCACATACTACAAACAAACGTAATAAGAATGATGGTTGGGAATCTCTATTCTCAAGTAGCTCTGAGAGCTGGAGAAGCTTCCAGTAAAGAGGAAAGAGTGGACCATCAAATCCAAGGACCAGCCTGAGGCGGCTGGAGGGATGGCTCGGTGGTTAAAGACACTGGTTTCTCTTCTGGGGGACTCGGGTACTATTCCCAGCACCCACATGATGATTCACAACCATTTGTAACTCTAGTTCCTTCTTCTGGCTTTCTCCAGAATCAGGCACACAGGGGTGCAAAGACAAACACCTAAATAAAGAAAGGGGTAGGGGAACGATGGAGGGAGGAAGGAAAGAAGAGAGGGAGAGAGGGAGAAGAAGGAAAGAAGGAAGGGAAGGAGGGAGGGAGGGAGGGAGGGAGGGAGGGAGGGAGGGAGGGAGGAGAGAAAGCCTGAGGGGAAAATACAAAGAAGGACTTTGAGCAAGAGCCTGGGACTCCTTTTCCACAGAGCCTTTGTTTACATTCCTAACTCAGAGCAGAGTGGGATGCTGAAAGACCAACCTCAGTGCTCTGGGTTTGTGGCTGTGCAAAGGGAACCTTACCAGGGTTGCAGGTGGGCTGAGGTCAGAGGCAATGGGAATGGCCTTTGCCTGCAGCGTCCAGACACTGCCGTTGTGCAACACAGACACCTCAGTGATGTTCAAGGGCATCAGAGAAAGTTCTGGCAGGTACCACTCCTTTCACTTTTGTTTCCAAACACAAGGGGCAGGGGGAGTGAGTGGGTAGAAGAAGCCTGCTGCAGGGATAAGCCTGGCCCTGGGACCCAGCAGGTGGGGACAAGGGGCCTCTCAGAGTGAACCAGCCCAGAGCCTCTGATACATGCATGGTTTATAATAGATACCTGTCTGGTATAATTAATTGTATTTTTCCTAAATTTAACATTGCCCGAGGGGGAAAATCGTTTCGCTTGGTAAAACCCCTCCTGCCACACAGCTTCTACGAGCCAGCCAGATTTAATTGCTGCGATAAAAACCACAAGAAAGACCAGGTTCCCACTCAATCTATACCACATCTACTGAAGAATAGCTTTAATCACCTTTGAAAGGGCGACCACAAGATAATTAAAGGGGGAGGGTACTCAGTGGGAATTATCCAGAAATATCAAATCTCCGTTTATCCCAGAGTCCGACTTAGAATGTTCCGGCATGGCTCTGCTCCTCCTGCCCCCACCCTGTCCTAAGCTAAGCACTTCGAATCTTTCTGTTATTGAGAGGTGAAGAGAAGCAGCTTGCTGCACGAGCCCGCGCGCATTAATGGCATGAATGGCCAAATGAGTCCACCGTGACTGAGAGCTGAAGCCTCTTCCCTCTGATCTCCTCCTTCATGATCTTGGCAGGCAGCTTAGCCTTTCTCTGCCTCCTCCCCAAAGTGAGGACCTTCATAGCTATACCACAGGGATACTGCAACAGGACCCTGACCATCGCGTGATTCCCATTCCCTCTGCAGAGTGCCCCCATCCTTCTTTGAAAAGCAGAGATGAGCAGAGGCCTGACGCTGCCGAGCACACGTCTGAGTGGCCATAAGGAGTGTTCTTTGCTCTCTGACTTGGTTGGTTTTGCTCCTTCCATTGATGCTGTTCCACATTGCCTGGGGCAGGGATCTGAGAGGCAGGCTGAGAACCAGTGGAGTGACATTCTTGGCTGCCTGTTGGTGCTCAGTGCTGGGTGGCTTGCTTCCAAGGCCAAATTCCCAGGCCTGGCTGTCTGGGGAGTTTGCCCAGGAAGTCGGAGTAGTCTACCCTCACCAACCTGCTCTTTCAGCAAGCTTGCCTCAATCCCAGAGAACAATGGGAGCCCACCTGGCCCCCCAGCTTGACTCTTCTCACCCTGAGGTGAGGCGGGGACCAGATACAACTTGCTGTCCTTCACTAAAAAGAAGGGGCCAACTTGTATCCATCCTTGGTAAACAGGTGTCAGCAGGATCTCTCCCCAATCAGCACCTGAAGCTCAACTCAGCTCAGTCCACCTTGACCCAAGCTAGCACCCCAGGCTTTTGACGGTCATAGCCTTGTGTTGTGGTCTCCTGTTTCTGTAGCTCACGGCACACTTCCCTCTGCCTTCAGCACCAGAACATTCTACCTCAGCTTCCTCACCTGTAACACGTCTTTCTCTGTCCTGCCAAATAACCATACAAAGACTTCTTATTGATTATGAGAGCTCAGTTTCTAGCTTGTTTCTAGCTAGCTCTTATAACTTAAACTAACTCGTTTCTGTTAATTTACATGCTACCACATGACTCACGGCTTGCCTCTCATCTCCTACAGATCATGCTTCCTCCATGTCCCCTCATGACTCCACCCTTCTTCTTCCCAGCATCCTCCATGCCTGGAAAGCCTGCCTAGCTGTTGGCACTTCAGCTCTTTATTAAACCAACCAGAGTGACACATCTTCACAGTGTACAAAAAGATTATTCCACAACACCCAACCCTAGGCCCAGTACACAGTGGTAAGGTTCCATGGCATCCTATTCTTGAAATGACCGCTCACGTCTCCTATGTTAGGCAGAGGTATTTCGTGTGGCTGTCCCCTAGCTAAGTCCATTAGCAGTCCCAGTCCACTAAATCTCAAGACTAGCCCCAACTGCATGGATTTAGGCCATTTCTACATCACCGCTCCAGCTGCCATTCTTCGGGCCTCCCCTGACCCCCCCAAACCAGTCACTCTCCCATCTGTACCCCCAGAAAGTTGATAATACCTCTTCACATCTGAGTTCCAAAGCAGACATTTGTGTATTTTTGTTTTATTGTTGTTGTTTAGTTTTTCGTTCATTAATTACACATAGTAATGACTTTCATTACAACATTGTCATGCAAGTATAAAATGTATTTTGATTCTATGTATCCCCTAATATCCTTTAAACCCCAACCCATTGAACCCCTTCCTCTTCCCAAGTAGTAATTCTTCAGCTTTAATGTCTTTTGGGGAGGTAACCAGATGGATTTAATTAGGGTTGATCACAGAAGGAAGGATGAGGGGTTGTTTACAGGAATGTGGGCACCTTATCAGTGGAGATACCACTGAAGGAAAGGTCTCCCCCTCCCACAGCAGCCATTAGCTACCTATGGATACTCAGAGGTGGTGACGGGGTGTGGGGGGATGATTTTGTGAGTTCCTCCCACATTCAAAAGGAAATGTTGAGGGTCTCAGTCTTGTATATACAATCATAAGTTGATGTGTTTAAAAACTGCACCCAGGAAGCAGCCCTGCTCTGGACAATGAAGACATTGTCAAATGTTTTCATTATACAACAATCAGCCAAGAGTCAGCAGTGTGGTTACTCCAGCACACACTGCTCCTCCGTTTCTCAGTAAGAAGTTAAGTTTCAAAGTGACAAAGTGTCCCACAGAGCTGATGTGCCGCATCCAAGAGCAGGGCAGAAGTCCCATCCACCACCGTACATCAACGGCTGCATGCAGCCCTTGTCAAGTGACTGCCGTGTGTAGAAGCGCTGCTATCTCGGTTAGTCTACCTGAGAATAACACCTGTAGTGGCTTTAGCTGTGATTTCACTCACGAGGGCTGGCCCAAACCTCCCCTCTGTCTCCATGTAAAACCACATTGTCACCCTTTCACAATACACGGCAGTGGAGGAAACAAGAGCTTTACTTCAAAGGCTGGACCCCGTAAACCTAGGGATTTGATGGTGGATGTGAAGACAAGAGCATAGTTCAAGGTCCAACCAATACTGACCCAGAAGCCAAAGCCACCCCGTTCTGCCACCAGCCATGTTTCTACATAGAAAGCACTTGAGCTCTGTATGACCTCCTCATGTTATTTACACTTAAGGACTCAATTAATTAACAGCAAAGGCATGTCGCCTGCAAGATCTTAAATATTTATCCCCTGGCCCTTTGTAAGAAAATATCCCCAGTCCTGGAGCTTGTAGTCATGGTATTTTTTTTTCTTTCAATACTAGCAGGACTTGTAGGGCTCACATTGCATTTCAGGACCTTCCCCTCATGTGTGGTTGACATTGGTGCAATGACCTTGTCAATACTCAACACCAGCCCTCTCCAAGGATTCTCCATCTTGGATTCACCACTGGCTTCCAGGAAACTATTTAACACACTGTGTGGCCCGAGAGTAAGCAGTGCCATAGGCACTCCATGTTTGTTTGCTCGTCCGTGTCAGACTTAGGGAGAAACCCGGGTTCAAGACTTGTTCTACCTACTTGGGAGCCCTGGGATAGATGTGGCCACCACCTTGGGCAATGTGGAACTTTATCTGTAGCCTCCTGTCTTCGGACATGGGCGGCTGTAGGAGTGTTCTCACCACCATTGTCCCTGCCTCATTTGAGTCTCTAGATTTTAACTCGGGATGCCATTTCTTTTCCAACTCTCCTGGGGCTTGAATAACTAGTTCATTGCATATTTCAGATTATCTGTGTGTTACACTGAAATACAGCTTGCCTGGGTTCAATCCAACCATCCAGCCCTCTGACCACATAGAGCCCCCACTATCCTGATTCTTCTTCTTGTTCAGATGTATGAAGAAATCTATTGAATTTCAGGGTTCAGTGCATCAAAAGAACATGTCTCAGGACTCAATGTCCTTGGTCAACTTTTGGAAGAGCATGTGATCTGATAGGAATGAATTTCTTCTATCTTTCCAGGGGAAGCTTTCTTTAATAGTGTCTGAGCAGTACTTCCTGTGGGCACAGATCCTCCACATAGAGGATCACAGTGTATAAGTTGATCCATCCCTGGTGATTATTACCTTCTCCTGTCTGTTTCTGTGCCTCTTCCAGCTACACAGATGGAGACTGTTTTAAGAATGTCCCCAATGTCACCAGCTCAGTATTTTAACCATGTTATCTGTTGTTGTTTGCATGTTATTGATTGTGGCATGTGCTGATTCAGTCCTCAAGCTACTTTCTTAGCCCTGCCTTTGTCTTTTCTTCTCTTCTTGTGATTTCATTGGCCCACACTTAGGCTGTTGCTCTCCTGCACCTCTGATCATGTGAGAGTCTTCTAAGCACAAACAGCAACTGGGAGATTGCCCCAGTCCCTCTGGGGACATAGCTTCTTCAGGGCAGCATCTCTCACCGACAAGTCATATATAATGTTCTGGCTTTTTAATGCCCAGGTTTTGACACAGTGTTGTACAGTGATCACGCTGTTTCTTGTTGTCCTCCACATCTCCATGAAGACCTTCTGTTCCTTCTGATAAAGAACTTGGCACGAAATCAAGGATGGGGTCCTTCCTCTGAGATGCCGGTGGATGTCCACATGTGCTCCCTCTACCTGTAGGGTTCACAGAGTGCTCTGATGGCAAAGCCGGATGTTGCTAGTTGAAGAAAATCTGCTTCCAGAGCCTCAACTCAACAATCTGGGGAAGCATCTCCCTTAAGGGGTGCTGAAGAGTGGAGACTACTTCTTTCGTTCATTCACTCAGTCACTGCACAAACACTTTCATTGTCTCTTAGTTTTCAGTCCTGGACTAGCCCAAACATAATCCCAGTTGCATGGAGCTTGCATTCCGATGAGACAGGCAGACCTGTAATAAGAATCTCTGTGAAAAGTGTGGCTCATCAGCTATTGCAGGGGAAGGGTGAGGCACCTAGCCAAGATGGGCCAGCCTGGCAGGTCTAAGGAGCCCACCACATTCGTATGGCTCCCTGCTCTTTCGCTGGTGTTTTGTCTCAGTATTAGCAGCTCAAAGTCTTCCACAGCAAAAGGAGTAGAGATGCCTCATGTCAAGCATCAGAATGATCCTTCCGGTGGCAGCAGCTTCACCACACTTGACAAGTGTCAGGTTCATGTCAGGTTTTCCTTATAGCATTGCATGAAACGGGCTCATCCATAACAGACGGTGACCCTCAATGGGCCACATGGACAGAAGTCCTATGAAGCCAGAAGACACTTGCTGTGAACCTGACAAGGGCTGCAGACACAGACCCAAGGTCATGAGCCAGGGCCAGGCATGGCACCATCGTGATTCAACCTCTGGCCGGTCACGGTGAGAACCTTCTTAGTGACTGTAAAATTGGAAACAGCTGAGGGCAGGAAGTCCTGAAGAGTGACGTCATGGAAAGTGATGGGCAACGTGATTTAACCCTTGCTTTGAGCCGGTGAACAGGTATGTAAGCTATGTCTCAGAGCGTTTTTCTCTGAACTGCTTTGGTTGCTGTGCTATTAATAAGTGCATATAGCGAGGGACCGGGAGGATGGAGGAGGCAGTCAGAAGCTCTCTGGAAAGTTCAAATCATTCAGCCTGATTCAGCCATCACCCGCATGTGACCAAGAACAGCACTTGCCTCTGTGACAGTGACTGTTGAATGAATAAAGAAGCCCATGCCTGGTGTAGCTCCAGGTCTGGTGGGGACTGTCACCGGTTACCAGCTGAGATATCATGACATGGACACTATAGACTTTTAGCAAGCCTATGCAGGCAACTTTAGAGACCAACGAGAGGGATGGGAACTTTGATGAGTGCAGAGTTTTCCACGCAGATAGAGAGGACAAGGACACACAGAAGTGGCCCTCACAAATGCTCCTGAAGTCATGAAGTTGTCCTCCCCCTGAAGCACATGTCAGGGTCCACATGTGGCACAAATTCGTGACCTCCATGGAGGCAATTTGGCTGTGAGGCTGAGAGGACAATCCAGGCCACAGGAGCCTTCTCCTAGGTGTGCTGGAAGCCTTAAGGTGGAAATGGATATGGATGCTGTATTCTCTGAAACAAACCTTAAGGTGGAAATAAATGTGGATGCTGTATCCTCTTAAACAAACTTCCAGTGGACAAAAGCATGATATTTTTTTGCCTCTGTCTCCAAAGCACAGAGCTAGAACCTGACACCATGCTAAGGTCATCTGTGATGGTGGCATCTTTGTGTCCTTGTCAGCTGCTCCCCATGCCCAAGCTATGTCCTCATCCACGTTTCCCTCCTCTTAGTCTAACATGAAAAGGTTAACATGCTCTTGACCTGCCAGCCAGAAACGCTCCTTCCTGCAGCATCCTGCTCACCTTCCCTTCCCTCATTCCCAGTTAGGCAGGGGATGGCAGGTCAGAAGAAGCCACACTCTTCTCCCCATACCAATGACTGGAGAGGCCACAAGCTTCAGAAGGCGTAGTTCTGAGGTAGTTCTGCCTCAGCCCCTGCACTGCATGGGAACCATGAGCAAAACATAAACCGTTGTTTTATAGCTATGGCATTGAGACAAGGAGGCTTATTTGTTATTGGAGTGTGAACTGCCTCCTTCTGACAAATACAACCTGTCTCTCCAATCTAATTTATGGGTACTACTTAGTTACTCACCCTGACATGCATCCAGCCCATGATTAGGTTCTGCCAGATGTTGTCTTAGTTAGGGTTTCTATTGCTATGAAGAAATACCACGACCATGGCAACCCTTATAAAAGAAAATATTTAGTTGGGGCTGGCTTACAGTTTCAGAGGTTTAGTCCATTTTGGTCATACACAGTTGTATGCAGGCAGACATGGTGTTGGAGGGGCTGATCTCTACATCTTGATCCACAGGGATTTGCTTGGACTGGCTGGAGCACATGAACCCTCACAGCCCTCCTCCACAGTGACACACTTCCTCCAACAAGGCCACACCTACTCCAGCCAAGTCACACCTCCTAATAGTGCCACACCCTATGGGCTATGCCTTCGAACTCATGAGTCTATGGGGCCATACCTATACCTATTCAAAACACCACAGATAAGCATCCCTGGGGTTTCTGGACCTAACTGATCTTCGTTGTTAGCTTTCAATCCACCCTGTCCCCACCATCAGCAGCCCTCCCACGGAAACTGTCACAGTTCCCTAACTAATCTATCTACATCTCTCTGGCCTTCTCCACATGAAAACAGGAGAGATCTTTTAAGGTACTATTTCTGGTACCTCCTTGTCCATCATGGGTGATCCAAGGACCAATCCAAATTCCACTTTGTAACCTCCAGGGTCCTGTGTGCCTGGCTCCTTATCACTTCTCTAGTCCTTTCCTGTTGGTGCGTGTCAATCCCACCTCTGTGCTGTCTCCTACACCCCGGGGCCTTGCTGACCACAGCATTCTGTTCTGTTATCTCCATAAAGCCTGTTCTCCCCAGAGCTACCTATTTGTCTAACTCCTTTGCATGGTATGCATGCACATGTTTGTGCCTATGGGGGTGCACATTGGGGTGCACCGGTATAGCATGAGCATGACATGAGCGTGCCTGTGGAAGCCAGATGTCAATGGTCCACCTTGATTTTTGAGACAGGGTCCCTAACTGACCTGGAACTAGTAGGCTAGATAGGCCAGTCAGTGAGCCCCAGGGGTCCTCCTGTCCGTGCCTCCCCAGCATTGGGACAAGCATGCATCACCACTCCTGCCTCTTTTCTGTTTGTTTGTTTCAATTAATGTAGGTGATGGGGATTGAACTCAGGCCATGATTGCAGTGCAAGCTCTTCGCTGACTGACCGAGCCATTTCCCCAGTGCACCCTTGTGCTTTGACTCTCCGTCTCCAGCCAAATTCTGTGCCCCCCGGTTGCCTGGCACCTCGGCTAGGCCTAGGACCAGGAACTTTCCAACAGACAGCAAGGAGTGAAGGAAAGAATGAACGAGCCTGCTGGCTTAAGTTCAGCCATGTTCAGACTGCAGGGAATCCTAGACATGTCGGCAGCTTCTTGACCCGGGCTCCAGCTCCACTCTCTCCTCCAAAGTGAAAGAGAGTGGAAGGGGAGAGGGACAGAGGAGAATGAAAGGCATTGTTCGAGATCCTTCTCTGGGTGCCCCTCATGCTTGACAAATCATGAATTAGAAGAGATCAGGACAACCAAAGACCAAAACAGTCATTAGCCACTACCTCCCCCACCCCAGCAGCCTGCTGCCAGCAGCCAGCCCAGACAGTCCAGGGAGGAGCCTGGGAGATGGAGAGAGATAGAAAGGCCCTTTGAGAAGCCCGCTCATTAAGAGCTCTAGACGGGGAGAGGGGGAGCGCGCGCAGCTTAACTCAAACATTGGTGCTGAAATGTAAAAACAATTATGACATTCAATTATTCCATTAAGTGAAATTAACCATTCTTCCAGTTCTTTGAAAAAGACCAAAAGAAAGCCCAGATCTGAACAATTAGGTCAGTGAGGAATGGTGAAGAAAGGAAGCCTAGACTCCAGACACTTACTTTCACGTGGAAGGAAGAGGAGGGCTTTGCTCTGGGCTGTGTGTGTGTGTGTGTGTGTATATGTGTGTGTGTGTGTGTGTGTGTGTGTGTGTGTGTCCATCCTGTTCCAAGCGCCTTTGAATCACAGGGTGGTCACATCCACGGCTCTGCCCAGGCAGGTATGGCCACGTCCGGATCAAGGAGTGGCATTCCCACTTTGATGCTGACTGTCACGCTTGGCTGCTCGATGATCTTGTTGGCTGCCTGAGCGTCTGTTGTCCTTAGAGATCAGGTGAGCCACCCAGGATGGCAGACTCAGACTCTCTGACAAACCCTGCCCGCCAAGGACAGGTTTGTAAGTAGAAGCTCTGCCTTGTATTTCAAATCCAGCCCTTCCCAGTTATCAGCTGAGGTCAAGCAGAGACTATACATGCACATGCATGAACGCACACACACACACACACACACACACACACATACACCTGACTGAGTGGTCACACATGTATGTAGACACACACTCACGCAGGGGCCACCAGGAAGAGAGGAAGGTCAGATGGAAAGGCAAGCAACACCTCCAAGCCCTAGTGTGTCAGCTTGCCATGGCTTGGGGTTAGTAGCCACAAAGACAGCTCGTCTCCAAACTTCCCAGCCAGTGCGTGTGGATAGTAAAACTCCCAAACCGCCTGACTGTCCATGCTCTGAAGAACTTGAATTTCCCTTCTTTAGGTGACTCCAAAGGCTGCGGTTACTAGGGATCATCACCTCCCTGGAGTGTGTGTGTGTGTGTGTGTGTGTGTGTGTGTGTGTGTGTGCGCGCGCGCGCGCGCGTGCATGCTCATAACCAGAACTCCACATTAGATATCTTCCTCCGAAAAACTTGGATTTCCCTTCTCAATGTAACTTCAAAGGCTGTGGTTACTAGAGCTCAATACCTCCCTGGAATGTGTGTAAGTGTGTGTGTGCATAGGCACATACATGGGAGCACTCATATCCAGAGCTCCACATCAGATACCTTCCTTTATGGCTTCTCACTTTCTTTTTTTAGACGGGGTCTTTCGCTGAGCCTGGACCCCACTGCCTGACTACAGAGGGTACCCAGTGAGGCCCTGAGGTCCTCCCGCTGCTCCTCCACACTTAGGGCTATAACTAGACCCAAAATGTTCTGGTTTTGCTCTTACATGGGTGCTGAGGATCTAAACTCAGGCCCTCATTCTTGCATGGCAAGCACTTTGGCCATGGAGTCATCTTCCAGACCCACCTAGGTGTCTTTGCTTGTCTGTTTGGAGTCTTTACACCACCTAGTGAGAGGTGTGTTCCTCCAAAGATGGCTGGGATGTTCATAATCAGGAACTTGGCAGCTGACCCGAAAACACTGCTCTAGTATATAATCAACTATATAATCGCCCCAGGAACATAGGGGGTCACTACGGAGAACTCAGAGGAAGCAAGTGAATTGGCCTTGCTGTGCAGCCATCGGCATCATCATCTCCAGAACTTTATCTTCTCAATCTGTTCTCAAGACCCTGTAAACACTGACTCTGTTTTGCCTTCCTCCAGCCCCTGGGAGTCACCATCCTGCTCTCTGTCTCCAGGACACTAAGGGTGTGTGCAATGGAATCATAGAGAAGTCAGTGAGATTTCACTTAACGCGTTCTCAAGGCTAGTCTATGACTAAGCACACATGCTGATTTCCTTCCTTTTTAGAGCTGATAGTATTCCATGTCTGGATAGGCCACTTACCCCTTCGTGGACGGGCACTTGGGTTGCTCCTACTTCAGACCACTGTCAACAGTGCTGCCATAAACACGGCTATGCAGTGGCTCCTGTAGATGCCAGGCTGCTGGGTGTCAGCTCCATGCTCTTGGAAACACCACTTGCTGTCGGAGCGTCTTGCTCAAGCCACCTGCCGCCAAGCCTCCCCTACAGTGATGGACTCTTCCTGCTCTAGTGATGGTGTTCACGACAGCAGCAAAAGGCAGCAAAGGTGGGGGCTCTGTTGAAATCAGATGGCTGGAAGAATTCCCCACTCCGACGAACCGCCTCGCTGCTCCGACAGTTCCCATACAAACAGAAACGGAAAACGTGTCTCTTGCAAGCTGGGAAGGGAGTCGAGAGGCCAAGTGAATGGAGATCTGTTCCCAGAAGCAGGGAATATGCCTGCCTCAAATCCTGGCATATTCCTGGTAAGGAAGTCTTTCTTAAAGCCCCAACACATCAAGGAGTCACTTACTGTCTACTGAGTGTGGCCGCTTGACTATTATTTGCCTAAGACTGAGAGCAAGTGGCACTGGGGAAGAGGTTAGCGCCCTGTACTCCTGGTGCAGAGATGATACTGATAGTGTGAGATGAATGAATGAGTGAGTGAGTGAATGAATGAAGTGTAGCAGCAATGTCTGTCATTGAATGGGTCTTCTGGGTGGGTATGTATGTATGCTTCACACGACATGTCTGCCCACACATCTGTCCACCTCATGTTAATGGTAATTCAGTGAAAAACCCTGCTACCATCCTCAGTTTACAGGCTAGAGAGATGACCCTCAGGTCAGAAAGGTCATTCAGCTCACCCCCGTCACCAGCCAGATCTGGAAGCACTGATTGGGTTAGAGAGCTCCCCAAGAGTTGCTTCTGTTTTTATTTACTAACCTGTCTGGACATTGGTGTTGCAAGCCGTTGCCACGTCACCCACCAGGTCCGGGGCACCAGTGTTAGGCCTGCACCGAAACATCCTTTGTTTACATCTAATTCAAAGTCATGACCAAGAGCATCAGTGTGGTGGTATTTTGTTTGTGCTTTAGCAAATAAAGCTTGCTAGAAGATTAGAGTGTGGAGCTAGCTACACTAGTTAGCCATAGAGACCAGGCAGTGGTGGCACATACCTTTAATCCAAGCACTCAGGAGACAGAAGCAGATGGATCTGCATGAGTTCAACACCACCTGGGGCTACCCAGATTGAATCAGTCTAAAAGAGAAACAGAGCCAAGCGGTGGTGGCTCACATCTTTAATCCCAGCACTAGGGAGGTGGAGACAGAAAATGATTTGGTTGGATGGAGAGAGGAATATAAGGCAGGAAGAGACAGGAGCTCAGGATTCAGTCTGAGGATTCGTAAAGACAGGATACCTCATCCGGTCTGTGGATTTCATAGAGGTAAGAACTAGTGGCTGGCTGCTCTGCTTCTCTGAGCTCTCAGTTTTCACCCCCTAAAATCTGACTCTGATATTTTATTATTAAGACCAATGAGAATTTGAGCTCAGATTCGGGGGTCACAGGAGTCTGAATGTGCTCTGTTTTTCCACTTTCTTGGGGAAAATGAGCCTCCCAGAATCTCAATTTCCCCACCTATATGCTGAGTATCAGGAGCCCTAGGCCAATAGACAGCTCACAGTAGATGACGGGGCTCACAGAGGTGGGGAGGGCTCCAGGTCCTAGGGGACTGGAGCCCAGGAGAGGAGAGAAAGCAGAGAAGAGCATCTTGACAGAGTCCTGCAGATCTCAGTCACAGGAGACACAGTCCAGGACAAAGTGTCAACCCACAACTGCATGAGTGCCCTGGTCTAGCCTAGAGAGGCCTGTGGCATAACGACAATTTTCCCAGTTGGAGACTTGTGGCATGCTGGAATTCCCTGTTAGAGAAGGCCTCTCCTGCCCCTCTGCTGCAGGTCATGAGGCTGTGATGGTCTTGGCAGCTAACTCTGCCATCCAGTCACTCCAGAACTTTCCTCCCCTGGGTAAATTAGCAGGACAGAGAGAGAACTAGAGATAAGATCACAGCGCACACTGCACTAATTATCTCCCTGGAAATGAAGATTCATATTGGAATTGTTAGCTCCAGTGAGGAGAGTAAACACACACGCAAGCACAAGCCTTTCAGAGAAAATACACAGTTCTGACCTTGCCATTGCTTCAGACAGACAGACAGACAGACAGACAGACAGACAGACAGACAGACAAGCCTTGCAGGAAGCAGCTTTCCACCCTGGCTGTGAGGGATAGGCTAAAAAGTCAGAAGGGTTCAAAGCTACTCCTGGGATAGAGACACTGCAAAAGGATGGGGTAGTCCTAGGGCTCTGTGCTCCCCTGGGGGGACAAAGAATGTTGAGGTACTCCAGCACCTGTGACCTCAGCAACAGCCCTAGATGGGAAGTGGGGGCAGACGGATAGGTGAATGAGTGAGTGAACACGCGAAGGCCAAGGAGCTGAATCAGGAGCTCTCCCCAGGACCACAGAACCAGGAGAAGCAGCACCGATGACCTCATTCGCAGCCCAAGCCTCTGGCCATGACTCCTTCCATGAGCAGCAGGCAACCCAGGCAGGTGCCACAGAAGAGGCAGCCACGGAAAGCAGCTACCATGGAAGGAGAGAAGAGCAGTTTTGCAGAAAAGAAGGAAGAGTCTAGGCCTGGAGATTGGAAATTCAGGCAATTGTGTGAGGGAGGGTGCATGGGAGTGAGCATGTGTGTGAATTTACGTGCAAGTGTGCATGTGTCTGTTTCTGAGTGTACATTGCATGCGTTCATATGTGAATATATATGTGTGTATTTTCTCCCTCTGGGAAAAGGATGGGAGATGGATAATACCATGTTGTCGCCATAAGCTGTAAGACTTACAAAGAAAAGCACTTCATACTGTCACCATGTGGGTTTTGGCCCTTCTGCAGAACAATAATGCTGGTTTGTGGGTACCTTTCACAGGCAGGCATATAAACGCCAGCCTCTTGAAGCCACAACTGGTCCTCTTTCCACCCAGACACAGAAATGAGAAGAAAGGGAAGATGCTTCCAGCCCTGTTCATTGAGTAAGTGTGGGCGGCAGCATCTCCATCACCCTAATCATGGACAGTTCTCCTGAGACATCAGTGCTAGCCTCGGGCCCCTCCTAGCTGCTAGGAGCCCTCAGTTGTTGTTCAAAGCATCAGCCATGCAGCAACCGGCACCAAGAAGATGGGGTCAGTCGGGCTCGGCCTCTGACACTACCAACTGTGCCCACGGCATCAGGCCCATATCCTCCTAACCTGGGCATTTGTGCCCCAGAGATCTTCTCAAAGCTGTCAAATCATGGATTTACTGGGGAGAGTTATGATCCAGAGCCAAGTACAGAGTAAAGAAGCTATCACCGCTTTCTCTCCCTGAGCAGCAAAGTCAACTAGACCAGCATACACTTCCCAGCATGCACCTCCCAGCATGCACTTCCTGTCCTGCCACTTCCTGTTGACTCAGGAAGATGCTGCTCTAGGAGGGTCACTGATTTATCCCTTGTCCTTTATCCTGTCTCCTACCATGAGCCCAGTGACTTGGGTGAGGGTGGGGATTTTGTAGCCTTAGAGATAGGAGAAGATAATCCTACTCACCTAGAGATGCTGTGGTAGAGTTAAAGGCGACCGGACTCTGGCGCTACTCAGCCCCACCAGGGTCCACCCTCCAACTCTGACCTCATCCCTTGACCATTCAAGCTCGGACATTTTACCTCTTCACCTCCTTAGCCTCACAAAGGTGCCAAGGGTTCAAACAAAGCGGGCCAAAACTGTCTGATATATTCCACACATATACTTAGGGACAGCAGTCCTCCCAGCCTGGGGAAGGGGAGATGGTTTGATCCAGCTCAGTCTCAGCTGCCCCATGTGTCAGGCAGGACTTCACTTTAGGAGGAATGAAAAGTTGAATGTTTGGAGGCCAGAACTTAGCATGTAGCACTCTGAAGAGGTCCTGTGATGTCAACACTTGACAGTCAGCACCAGCAGGAGGCCACTGGTCTTCTAGTCTCCTTTGGAAAATGGAGGTGGAGCTTATAATAGGAAACACTCAGAGCGCTGTCCTCCAAACATGACACAGCCATTAACCTCCTTGGACTGTCAGGGGCTGAGATTGATTACCTGAAGGAGATCTGCATAAGACTGGACCCACTGATGTTCCCTATGGGGGGGGGGTGCTCAGAAGGCCCTGTCCATACAGGAGGACACATAGGCAGTTACCGGTTCCTAGGATCCTGGATGGATCTTTTCTTTAGTTGTGTAGCAGCCTGCAAGCTGTTTGTGCCTCTGTGAGTAGCACCAATTAAAGACATTGCTTCTCCAAGCTCTGCTTGGTCCATCACTTGTGACTTTTCTGAGGCGAACAAGATGTCTTTTGTGTCCCTGGGAAAGGTCTACACAACAACGATGTGGTTTTCTAAAAGAAAGGATGGTGGGTACCAGGAGACGTCACCGTCATCAGGGTGGGTACCAATCTTGTCACACCCTCCACTTGCTGCTCAATGCCCCTGCATATCCTCACCCAAGTGACTGTGCCCTCTACGCACACACTGAGCAGGTAGGGCCTCACCATCTCTCGGGGAGCCCACCCTGTCCTTGGTGGGCATTAGAATCCCGCTGTTTCCTTATGATGGATCGAAGCAGATGACTGAGTCAGAACAGCAAGCGGTCAACAGTGGCACCCTGTAACCGCTCTTCGTTGACAGGATCTTGGAGCAGACTCCCACACAAAGGTTGTTAACCAGCATCTGCAGGGTGTAGGGGTACGTGTGAGCGTTTTCACCTTGCCCATACCTTCTAGAGTGTCCGCTGTAATTGTCTGTTTGTCTTATGACTGAGAAAAGCACAGTTCCTTACAGGAAGTGAGCAGATGTCTCACAAAGACCCAAGTGCCTTGACCACTAGCACCCAGTGTATTATCAATAAAGCAGATAAGGGCAACTGGGCTCCCTGCTCCATGAGACCAGTGCACAAGATAATGAGCATGTGAGGTTCAGTAGACTTCACTGAAGGGTGGCCATTTGTCACAGAAGGAGGAGTCCTTTGTTTGCATAAGGAATTGCAGAGGGGCATCAACAGAATAATCACACGAGTCCCAGGTCTGTCGAAGGACTCAAGGAGCATTAAGATACTTGGCTTTGGGGACTCTTGGTTTTTCCTTTGGTACCTCAGTTTGCCTACCTAAAAAAGAAAGAACTTAGACTGAATGATTCCTAAAGGATCCTGCAGTCAATGATCACAGAAGGAAGTTTTTAAATTTGAAACTTCCCACCCTATCAACCTCCAATACCGAGACCTCCAAAGAACCCAGAGACCAAGTAGATCTGAAAACTCAAAACTTAAACCCAAGCAGCATGTGCAAGCAGTGAGACCTACAACACAGATCCTAAAAGATCAGGTACAAAGATGAAACAACTCTAAAATGTCCAGAAGAATAACAGGGAAGCCTTCTGGATGCTTCTGGATGTGAAAGACTCTGATCTCTCTCTCTTTCTCCTTCCCTTTCTCCCCCCCTCCCTCCCTCTATCCCTCCCCCTCCCTCCCTCAGTTTGGCTGACACCTCAATGGCTGAAGTTTCAGAAATTCCAAATCTGCTGTTACTACAGGTTTACGATCCATGGAAGGTCTCCCTTGAAGGAAGTCTTACTTGGTCATAGCTGAGCTGCACTGGTTATGAAAAGATGCAGAGACAAGTGTCTTGTCCTGTGGCACCTGCACAGATGCTTACCAAGCTCACCCCAGCATCTCTGGGTCTTTACAGAGAGTATGTTTTGAAAGGCTCTGGTCTCATTCAGTTTATAAACCGAGATTCAGAGCGGAGCGATGTCTCATCTAAGGTCCCTGACTCATCTAAGATCCTGCAGGAGGCTGATGGGAGGGAAAGGATAGGTCTAGCTCTGAAGCTGATGGGAGAGACAGGACAGGTCCAGCTCTCCCTGGGCTGTGGAGCACAGCAGGGGCCAGGAACTCAGGACTCAGGAGCTTGCTCCTCGCTTCTGCCCCAGCCCCCTGAGCTGGCCATCTGTTCCTTTTCAGTCACCCTCCTTCAGCAATATTACCTGCAGGGTGAAGCCCAGTCTGAAGCTCCATGCTCAGAGGATGGTGCCTCTTCCTTATGTTACCTCCAACCAACACTGACCCAAGACTTCATTTGGGTACTGCAAACTTATATGGCTTTGGGGACCCCCAGCTTCGGTGACCACTCAGGTCCAGATGAGCACAGAACCTGCTCTGAAGCTAGCAACCAGCTCAGTCCCCCTAAGAAGGGCTTAGAATAGTCACAAGTGCCTTGGGAAGAGTGTCACTCCTTTTTTTCTCTTATCCCTTTTAAAAAATTTGTCATGGTGTTTTGTTTTTTTCATTACAGGATGAAGGATAGCTCCTGGTAAAACCAGTGACCCCTGGATTTGTCTCCTTATCTTAGCAATCTGCTCCGTAGTCCATCAAAGAAATGGCAAGGCACTAACGACACTTTTATTAGCAACCTTTACACTTTGTCAAAATTAAAATGAAAACCCAACATTCATATGTAAATCCAGCCACCTTCTGGGTTCCCCTTATCCTTTATCCCTTCCACAAAATTACAGATTATTATGAAATCTTTGAAGAGAGGGAGACAGGCTTCAGAGGAGCGTGAAGGAGGCAGGGCAGACAAGGGGGTAGAGGAGGCAGGGTTCCTTGACCTTGGCCTTGTCTTCCACACTCAGAGGCATCTCCGTTAGTGATTCCCCGGCTCTTCCTTTGTCTAAGACGTCCTGGTGCTGGCAGACTCTGACTCAAGCTGACTCATGCAGGCAGGCTCACAGGGGAAGCAGGGCCTTGGAAAGGAAATGGGGATGATGGGGTGGGGGATGGTGGTCTTGGTTGCACACGCTTCTCTTTGATGAGGAATTATGCACAGCAGAATATTACTGTGGACACCTATGGGCCTACGTCCTGGCTTTAAGTTTTGTTGCCAAGTCTCAGATGTGAGAACTGGGGGAAGAAAAAGCCACTGTCTAGCAGGTGGAAGTCTCTGGGCAGAGTCCACTGTTCTTTTGAATGTGAGCTCAGAAGAGTGGCCAGTTGACACAGGGAATATATTGCCGTGGAAGCTCAGGAGGGCAAGGAGCCAAGGCTCCTTGAAATGGTCTTGGAAATGAGAGGCTGTGGGTGGTCTTTATGGGATGGCAGATAGGCTCCCTGAGTGACTGTGAGGATTCCACACCTGCCATCCACACCTTTGTATGACAGCCTCCCTCCCACTCCCACCAAGACCCACTCGACCCGCTATTTCCATGAAGCATGGCTGTACTGTGTGAGGACCCTATGGTGTGTCTTGACGGTTTGGTCACATGGGATCAGAGCACCCACCTCATAAGACTCCTCAGCCTCACCAGAAGGAAAGAGACACACAGTCAAACTGGCGAGACCCAGTCAAACTGGCGAGACCCGTGTGCAAAGAACTATGGAAACCATCTAGAAAAAAAAAAGATGGCCAGCAAAACCAGCAGCTGTCTTAGTTCCCTGCCTTCAGGGACTATGCGTCTAGAAACCACACATGTCAGGAAGCAGATCCTACCTAACCAACCTTAAACCCCTTGACCGAAGCCCAGAGGGGCCCTCAACAGAGAGTCCAGCCAGGTAATGCAGCCTCTTGACTCAGAAGAGATGTGAGACACCAGCAACTTGGGTGGTGGTTTTACTACAGTTGTAGAAAATGATGACAGGCAAGGTGGGAGAGTATGTGTAAGCCAGAGAAGTAATGGAAATCCTACTCATGTCAACGTATCTCACTGGCTAGCCCTAGGTTGGGGAATTCTTTGAAGTCAGGCATGCCAGGGCAAGAAGGTAGATGGCGAGTGGGGGATGAGAACATCTCAAAGAGAATGGTTCTAAGATGTGAAGGCCAGCACTGTCCTAAGACTGGCTCACAGCCAATCCGCCTGGGACATATGGGGTCACTGGGCACCTCTAGAACCTCTCTCGGCCATGTTATCTCAAGGTATACAGGATGCAAAAGTGGACACTGATGCCTGTCTGAAGCCCATCCATAGCCTGAAAGTTGAGGACCATTTATACACCAGTCAGCACCCACCAGAGAGAGGGCTTGCAATAGAAAAGGGACACAAAACCTTGTTTCTTCACCGTTAACTTAGACCAGCTGAATATCCAGACTCTCAATTTGGAATGCT